>NC_052507.1:71146270-71446270 GCF_014356525.2 Nilaparvata lugens | reverse complement strand
ATGTGAGTGGGACTGAGACAAAATTATGACTAAGCTGTTGAACTATTACAATTATTCAATCGGGTACTAAGTGCCGGTTGCACAAAATCCAGTTAAATTCAAATTTTGATTAAATCCAGTAGAACCAATCAGAGAATCCGTCTTTTTGAAATGGTCTTCTCTGATTGGTTCTCCTATATTTAATCAAGATTAAAATTTAACCGGCTTTTGTGCAACCGGGTCTTTGTGAGAGATTTTTGCATTCCACTGGGAATTAATCTCAATCCACTGTGATTAGATAAAACCCTTCTGTATAAACTATAAATATATTATAATTTCCTCTTTCGTAATAAATGTTTTATCCTTTCGTACTATAGAGCCAAGCTCGGTTCCCCGATATTCATCACTTAAACTGTTCTCCATCCAAGGGAATTCTGTGATTATGATTATATTACAGCAAGAGGATCTTTGATGACAGTTATGAACTTAGTTTGACTCAATTCATGGAAAACGAATTTAAATCCATTGGAAATGGGGTTGTAATATTCCATCCCACATTCCCGTTATAATAATCAGTTTAATTTTGGGAGATATTAACGTGCAATTATCACATAAATGCTTCATACGGGGGAGATGGATAGGATATTTAATTAATGGATATTTTCATGTGGATTTTATAGAACAATCATTTAAATTATTTCTGTGAAATTCTATGGATGGGTTAGTTTGACACGATTTCCTGTTGTAGTGAAGATTCATTGATTCACGAGAATATTAATTACTGTATTATTGGCGTTTCTATGAGAAGCTTGAACATTTACATATGGGGATTCCAAGCGATGTATTGATTCAATCAATATTCTATGTAAATTCGCATTATTAGTTTGAATCATTCATATTCACACAATTTCATAATACAGTAACACTGGAAGTTAATAATCTAATAAACTTTGAAAATACAATAACCAATAATTAACAAATTAATCAATGAATAACTGGAATAATCAATCAATACAATATATTGAAATGTCGATGCATGATATTTATAGATCAAACAGGACTATTTTGTTTCATTTCAATTTCAATTTCAATTTATTAAAAACACACAAAACAAAATTACAAAGAATTACGAAACAAATAAAACCTCAAGCCTCAAGCCGGATAAAAACACATCAATTTTTGGACGTACGATTTTTTCCTTTCTATGGATTTCATCAGATTAAACGGAACACGACACACATCATCTGTTCAATCTTATGGAATTTATAAGGACGGCAAAAAATCGTACGTCCAAAAATCGATGTGTGTAATAGTCTCATTTCCGAAAATGATTTCTCCCAAGTCATTAAAAATTCACCTTAATTCTTCAAGGAATATGAATGTTCATATTATTCTAATAATAATACTTTTTGAAGGTTGTTTCTTCTGGTATATAGTGGACTACAATTTCTTTACTAGTTAGATCTAACCTCGTTTCAGAGAGACTGACAAACACATGCAATCTAAACACTCACCCTAAAAACTCTATCCCGCCATCACTATATCAAATCTGAGTATTTGTGCAATAGTAGAGGGAAGCAAGAGGGAATAGTATTGGAAATTTGGCAGGGGAAACGTCAAAACACTCAAACCTGACACAAAATAGCGATCGTAGATAAGCGGCTTCCTTCCCGGCCTGCCCGTCTCAATGTTTGGAAGTGTATTCAATTTAAAGATTTAGAAAAATGTGAAGTTAGTTTTAAACCGCTGAAGATGTCCTTACATATACCAAAATTTATTCATTTCTCACGACAATACACAAGTTACACAAGTTAGGAAAAAACTTTTCTATACACAAAAACAGATAATAACCAAAACATTCAAACAACTTTCAACCGACAGCAGACAGCACTAGGCATACCCCTAAATTTGAATCGTATATTTATGTATACCTGTTGAAATACATACTGCTACATTTGAATTATACATGTAGACCTATATTTGTTTTAGAGCAAAGTTGACTCTAGAGCAGCGCTCTATAGTGAGATCCACATTATAATGGCAGTGTTCGATTGACAATACTGTTGCTGGCCTTTTCTATCATACAACAAAACAGATAGCACTATCTCTCTCGCTTTGCAATGTTGTCTATTTGCCAGAATATTTTATATTTACTTTTGACAGTGACTGTACAAAACTGAAAAAACCATATTCTCAGCCGCCATTCCTTTTCTTCATTCTATCAAAATACTTGAGTACACAAGTCCTATAATTGATTTGAAATGTATTTTTGAAACAATTAAATAATTTTTAAACATTACCTTAAGAGGAACACAAATTGAAATTACATTTTAGAAGTTGATAACTAACCATCCTAGACTTCATCCATGCTTAAGTTACCTAGCCTACCCGTATAGGTTAGACCTACTCGTACCGGTATAAATAATATTGAAAAGTTATTTCAGAATTAATCCATTAAAATTACTTATTTTCGAATAGGATTTCTATTTTTCTATTATTTTGAAAGGAAATTGGAATATAATACCTACCAAATAACTCAATTTCTGTTGTTTTGAAATTCAGATTGTTGTATCACAGCTTTTTAAATTTGCCGCCATTTCAGGTTTGTGTAAAAATAAAAATCTGATCCCAGTCATGAAAGCAAATTTTTTAATCAAATTATAAAAAAATATATTTTCTTGATCAATTTGACATTAAATTGATTATTTTATCAAGGAAATGATAATTATTATTAGATTAAATTTAATGGGATGAATTGAGTAACAGCTGTGTACAGTAAGTGGCAAAATGGAGAGACTTGGCAACGTTTATTTCCTATCTTTCTTCACTGCCATTTTAACGTGCATTTTTTTATGGAATTTCATTATTAAAAAATTGAAAACCTGAATTCACATATTACCTGAACTGGAATATTGTTTTTAAAATGCATGATTTTGTTACGAGCAAATTGAATTGGATTTGGTTCTCAAATGTACCGCCATAAGCCAAGCAATTTTCCTTGAACAATATAAAAAATAACACATCATGTTGTTCAATCTATAATGATAACAGCTGATAAATTTGAAAATTGGTGAACTAGAACCCCATAAAATGGCGATTTTTCAATGCATCACGGGACTGTGTCATGACCGGTATTTATAGACCTTGCGTTAACTCTTCAAATTCCAGCGATAATTGGCTACAACAAAGGTTTTATATTGAGTATTCAAGAACTCTGTATTAAATATGATGGTAGCTTATACAAATTCGTATTGTAATTGTTTTGTTTTCTGTATCATAGTGAAGTGATTGACTGAATCGACCTCCAAAGTCACCTACTCAAGTCCCTCCCTTATACCCACTTATCCACCTCTAATCCAATTACTGTAATTAGTAATCCAATATTTTATTATCACTTGACGCAGAATCTCATCTTTTAAGAATGATATCGATGGATGTCTTGAAATTCGATATTCTATTTTTCGATAGTACGGTCTCTGCAGCATCTATCGCCAAACAATCAAGATAAGAAGTTTTTCAATTTCCACGTCCAAAGCAGCGCCAAGCTTTTTTCCCAGGAGACTGTTCTAGGGACAAAGCTAGGCAGTTTGCTTCTTCCACGTTACCTCGTTTAGGGAATCGACATCTTGCTTTTCTGTGTGTGTTGGTTGGTGGGTGCGCGTGAGTGTGTGATCACTCTCCTGTATGGGTATGAGCTTTCTTTCACTCTCTTCCAATCTACTTTAGTCTAGTGGATCGGCTCAGGATAGAAATAATCAACCGATGTTTCAACGGCTATTATTTGCTATTATAGCGCTGAAATTGAAACCTCTCTTGGAGTTCTGGTATATGCTCCAATGATATTATAATGTGATATGAAAAATTCGACTGAATCACTGTCAATGTTGTACAGCCGTTCCATAATGAAATAAAAACACACAATAATCATCATATTCTACAGTTTTATTTGGTACATGACCATGGTTTCGTCAGCTTGAAAATGTGACATATGTGGTCAGGAAACCATGGTCCTGTACCAAATAAAACTGTAGAATTTGATGATATATGTGTGTTTTTATTTCATAATGTGATATGATATTATGATGATGTGATAGCAAATCGTTTTCCAAAACTGATTTTATTTGATGCTAGGCTACTACTATACAGTAATAACGAGCTATGTTCTATAAACATTGAACATTTCAAACACTACTTAATCGACATTTTATCGGTGGGTAGAGTTTGATTCCTTGAGAAACTTCGAATATAGTCCTAAATAACTGATAGAAAAATGTGAAAATATACATGAAAATAGCCGATTTTATGATAGACAAAATGAAAAAGATGATAATTCTTTGAATTAATCATATGCTACTTCCTCAGAGAGATAGATAGATAGATAATTGCCTTCATTTATTACACTTTAGAATACTAGTAGTTCTGTGAACAGTAGACCTCACGCAGTATTCTCATCCACAAGTACCCGATTGAAACTATAGACCTTATCGGAATACAGCAATAGACTGGCTTCTCCACACATCTGTGTAATCACTTGTCAGCTGATTTATGATGAATAATTCTATAGTCTGATTTTTACTCTAATATTGTCGTATGAAGGAGGCTCCTTTTTCCTTTTATATTATCCTTGAAATGCAAAATTTCCAAAAACCTTGTATATACGTTGACGCGCATTAAAAAAGGAACATACCTGTCAAATTTCTTGAAAATCTATCACCGTGTTTTCGCGGTGAAATAGGAACTCAGGAAGTGAAAGTGCAAATTTTTAGTGAGAAAAATGAAGAACCCAAGACATAACCTATAAACTTGATTGTTGATAGGAAATGACATTGGGTAATACGGCGAGGCAGAACATCTGAAAGGATCTCTCTGCCGATAAAAGCCATAAGAGTAAATAAATAAACCGCGTTTCGCCGTAAATGCGCAACATATAAACATTTAAACATTCAAACATTTAAACAATGTTTAAATGAGAAATGCCAAGCCACCGACTTGAATCTTAGACCTCACTTCGCTCGGTCAACTATAGTAAAAACGAGTTATGTTCTATCAGATCAACAATTTCTAAATTATAAATTCATAGGTGATTAGTCTTTGATTCTTCGAGAAACTTCGACTATAGTTCCAAAAAACTAATAACTAACCAATTTTATGATAGAAGGTAATGAAAAAGATGATAATCCTTCGAATTAACCGTATGCCACTTCCTTAACATATACCTCATGTATTGTAATATTCCTTCGAATATTATAATAATAATGATGATTTTAATGTAATAGAACTGATACAACTTGTTATTTTCCTTAGGGCTACTTTTGACTTGATAATGGCATCATTTTCACGCCGAAACATTGACAAAATAATCTCAAAAAAGGTACTCAGATTTATATTTTAAACATACTGATACAACTTGTATATTGGAGCCTCATCTCATGAGAATCTTCACTTCTCTAATCTGTAAAAAATTAGGGAAACAAGTTTTATTGATTCTAGCGCAAGTGATAACAATACATGCCAAAATAATGGAATGTCGATATAAATATTCAATCACCAAAAAACATAATAGAATACACAGTGTCTCTCAAAAGTAATATCAAATCAGTCTAGTTTGCAATCAATTTGTTATCACCTGATTATAGAGTTGCGTACAGATTTACGCGCCGCGAACATGAGCAGTTCACTTTTAATCAGCTGATGCCAAGCTTTTTATATCTGTTCCTTACTGTTTCTGTAAAAATACAGATATAGTCGGCTGATTAAAAGTGAATTGCTCATGTTCGCGGCGCATATATATATGTACGCACCTTATTATTGTCCCTTTAGAAGAAAAAAGCTTATCTCATACAAAATTTATCCTATGAGGAACTATTATCCATTTAATAAGAAGTGCAAGCTGAAAATAAGAAAGCTGGGAATAATCTCACCCTACTGCAAGCGAATAATACGTGCTTCCAATACACTGTCAACCTGTGAATACCGACAGATCCCACAAATAATTCCGACGCTTCTACATTTTTCAACGAGCAGTCAAATCATACACCGAGCACCAGTTCATACCGTTTGATATTCAAGCCATCCATTCTGAAGTGAGTGCCATGTCATTTGCGCTAGCAGAAGTATGTCACTCGACAATGAAATATCACCCACCGTCATGCAATTCCATACTGGGAATGCATAATATGATATACGTAGTGAGACTGGATGCAGTATTGCTATCATAATTTCACTGAAAGTTCTAGGTGATACACACAAACACCATACAACAGGAATAAACAAGGGCGATAACAAATAATGTTTCAAAACGTATGAAATATATATTTTTTCCAAGTGAAAGCTCCCAAATACAGTATATCACTGATACGATCTTCAACTCATATTTCAAACTGTTTTTATAGAATTTGTGCGGAAAGTTTGAGTGTAGTTTGGGTTGAGGGTGAATTTATTAACTTCATGCAATCGTTTGATAGTGATAAGATACATTGCGACCGATATGAACTATGAAAGTTATATTTATGGACACACTAATAAAATTATGACTCTTGGAAGAGAATGTTGAGATGGTGAAAATACGAATAAAATGGATTGGTAGATTGGAAAGCCAATATGAACTATGAATGAAAGTAATATTTTATAGACACACTAATTTCACAGAGTGAGATTTGATAGGGAATATGGAAAATAATATTCACAAAATTACTGAGTCTTTTTGTGTAGTTGAGAAGTTGATATTGTGGTAATTATTCATATTGAATGAAAAAGAAAAAAACTAAGAAATTGTCAGAAAACCACAGATTTATTGATACTTAGAAAGGCCGGTTTCGGTTATTACACCATTGTCAATCTCTTATAAACTCAGAGATATTGAATGAAAAAGAAAAAGACTAAGAAATTGTCAAAAAAAAATTATCAGAGATTGACAATGGTGTAATAACCGAAACCGGTCTTTCTAAGTATTAATAAATCTGTGGCTTTTTGACAATTTCTTAGTCTTTTTATTTATTATGAATAATTACCCCAAATATCAACTTTCCAACTACACAAGAAGTCATAGAATATAACAACGGAGGAGTACACTCACTCTCTACAGAGTCTTTTTCTTTTTCCTTCAATATGAAGTGATAATTAAGTGTTATATTTAAAGGTGATGGTTTCTTGATCCATTCCGAGCTGCTTTGTATAAACACACTTTTTTATGTATTTGAACACGACATGCAGTCGATTATTAAGTAAATATTAAAAACTTTCACTTACTGACTGGAGTACTTTCAATCATATTCAACAGTCTGTTGAAAATGATCGCTAGACGATTGAAAGTACTCCAGTCAGTAAGTAAAAGTTTTTAATATTTACTTAATCATCGACTGCATGTCGTGTTCAAATACATAAAAAAGTGTGGTTATATTTGAATATAGTTTGGTGTTTTAATTTCTCTAAATTCAAAATGTTTAGCTTATATATATATTTTTGGACGAAAATTGAACTTGAACGTTTTACAGTAGAAACATAACCTATTTTTGGACATTTTATTAATTTATTAAAATTTGGGAATGGAATAGATTTGGGCCAAGCCTGTTGTTCCTTCCTAATCATATTTATATGATTTGTGATTCTGTCCAAGAATAAATAAATAAATAAGTAAATAAAATTACTGAGATTTGATAGGAGATATTTCTTATTGACTGTATGAACTGTGTTGTATATAGAAGCTTTATTAAAAATCACTTCACTTATATTGGCTACTTTATTCAAATTAATAAAAACAATATTGATTACTTACTTGTATTATTACTAATATTGATTATTCAATTACTATACTTGTAGTACCTTTTCAATTAAACATTAAAATATTTCAACGACTAGTTTCGACCTTAGACCAGTTATAGAATAGACACGCTGGGAAGTCTAACATCTGAAGCCAACATCTACTGCCATATCTTCATATCGTGACGTCATCATCGGATAGAAAACTTTCCTGCAGAGTTTGTTTACATTGTTTTCCATTCGATGCTGACATCACGATATGGTGATATGGCAGTAGATGTTGGCTTCATCGACTTCCAGTATGAATATACAATGGGCCGTGCCTATTCTATAACTGGTCTAAGGTTTCGATCATTGGTAATTTTCAACTTAAAATGTGAAAATAAACAAGTTGATACTCAACTCAACATAAGATTATTTCTACATTCCAATTTGGGAATGACCAAGGGTAGAAACTAGTCGTTAAAATATTTTAAAGTTTTTAAAATGTTTTAATAAAAGGGGGCTACAAGTTTTTATATTGTTTTCATTAGGCTTTATTAAATATGGAATGTCATGAATGATTTAATGATGAAGATAATTGGTGGACTAGATATCTCGTTATTTTTGTATATTCCCACGACAGGTCTGATTCTGCTATCAAATTCCTATATTCTCACAAGAAGAAGGCTACAACATAATTATTGTGAAACAACTTGAATAAGTTCCTAAACGACGCATTTAGCTTTGAAACCATGAACGGTGCAATGTATCAAGTTTGACAAAGCTCCAATCACAAATAAAAAACACGCAAATTCATAGTATGAATCGAGATAAACATATAAAAAATAAATAGTACTTTCAAATTTTTATATGAATCGATCCAGTATCTAGATTAACATATCAAAATTGAGTAGTATACTTTCTGATTTGGAAAAACTCATCCTCAACTCTCATATTGGAAGTTTTTATATTTTTGGAACAATATTCATAGTTATTGAGTTTGATTGTTTCATCATTCATTCATAGCTTTATTAAGGCCTCCATTCACATACAGTGGAAATCAGCAAAGCTACTTTCAACCTCAGTGTGTGGATTGGTGTACCAGATTTCCTCACATGAATATTTTACATCATCGTGGAATAAATATCAGTTAATATTGGTTTATTGGTCAATGGGTCATTTATGAATGAACAAATGAATTACAAATGAGTCACGAGAGGCTTGTGATTCAACCTGGAACATGGAAAGTCCTATTGTTTATTATTATATCAATGAATAATATATATGATACATGGACCATGCCTGAAAGATGAATATATTATCCAATAAACTACGATGACCGCGTGCATTGAAATCAAATACAGTATACTTGTGTTATTCAACTAACACTTTGGTTTGGATTGTTCTCCATGAATTGATTTTCACTTCATTCACATCCACCTATTTTCATTGACTTGTTAATCAAGATTCCAAACAATTGTTATTTGCTCAATCAGTATTCCAAAACATTGAATACACCACCAAAACAATTATCACATTCATAAATCACAAAGAAATTGTCAATCAAGTCCAAAATATGAAAGAAAATTCTTCCAAATCAGACACAATCGACTACTTTGGATAGAATGAATAATGCGAAAAGTATTCCTCAAATCGAAATTTGAACGAGTGAAACCTAGGTACTAACTATCGTTATATTCGGTAGCTATTAATATGATGATAGGACTTATAAACCAGATGGAATATAGAACAGCATTACTGAAGAATGGAATAATTATTTTTTATGATAATAAAATATTTTTGACCGAGAGAAGTGAGGTCTAAGATTCAAGTCGACGGTTTTACATTTCTCTTTGTTTATATGTTGCGCATTTACGACAAGACGCGGTAATAGATTTCCATGAAATTGACAGGTATGTTTCTTTTTTAATTGCGCGTCGACGTATATACAACGTTTTTGGAAATTTTGCAATTCAAGGATGATATAAAAGGAAAAAGGAGCCACCTTCATACGCTAATATTAGAGAAAAATCAGACTATAGAATAAATTATTCATCATAAATCTACTGTCGAGTGAATTATAAATTGCATGCAATGAGGCATGTGATTGTTAACTTGAAGTAGTATAGTATTTTCTTCCGATTTTTCTCTGCTTTCAACTCGGTAAGCTTTTGATGGCAGTAGCATATAGCTGTTCACATCAAATTATTAGCATTGTCGATAGAACAACCTAAACAGTCATTAGTCGTTTATACACCGATATCTCGCCGACACGATAGGACAGGAAATAATTTACTCTGATGGACAGTATTAGAGTAGACTGTGATTTATAACTGCGCGAGGTTCACTGTTCACATAACTACTGGTATCAATAGAACCATACGAGGATGCTCCATTCCAGTCATCAGTTATATTTCTCAGTCTTGATTTTTCACCTCCTTTGGCTTTATAATTGCCGATTTAGGGCATTTGAATAGAATATAAGACGTTCATCCGACAATCCATCCTTCCCGTTGTTCAATCCTTGTCGGTCTCATAAAGGATTGACTATAAGGGAACGCATTATCGAGGTTCTACCATAGTAACAGATAGCACATGGCTGTTAGTGTTATGTGACTGAATGTAGTACAGAGTACAGCCACATTTTAGAGAGGCTATAGGGGCGCACAGTACAAAGCGATAATAATCCACCTCTACACAAGTGAATTGCTATCGTTAGTGTTCAGCAGAGCTCCACTCGCTCGCTGCAAATGGATTCAACATTCCAATTTGTTGTTGCAATCTGCGCAATTACAATCGTGTTAGGAGAGAGTCATTGCTAGAGAAAGATGGGAAGAGAGGACAATCGTGTTGGGAGAGAGACATTGGCAGAGAAAGATGAGGGGAGAGGGAACAATCGTATTGGCAGAGAAAGGTGGAAAGAGAGGAAACAATCGTTTTGGGAGAGAGCCATAGGCAGAGAAAGATGGGAAGAGAGAATCGTGTAGTTAGAGAGAGAGAGAGTGAGACATTGGCAGGAAAAGATGGGGTGAGGGGGAAAAACCGTGTTGGGAGAAAGACATTGGCAGAAAAAGGTGAGGAGAGAGGTAACAATCGTGTTGTGAGAGAGACATTGCTAGAGAAAGATGGAGGAAAGAGAAAACAATCGTGTTGAACGAGAGACATTGCTAGAGAAAGATGGGATGAGAGAAGACAATCGTGTGGGGAGAAAAGGATCGGGAGAGAGGGAAAAATCGTGTTGGGAGAGAGATATTGGCAGAGAAAGATGCGGAGAGAGAAAACAATCGTGTAGGTAGAGAAACATTGCCAGAAAGAGGAGAATGGATGAGAGAAGAAAGGAGGAAGTGATAGAGAGAAGAAAGGCGTTGAAGAAAGGAGAGAGAATAGGTACAGGAAGAACAAGGATGGCAAAAGAGAGAGGATTAGAGGAACAGGAAAAATATAAAGTTGATTTTAAGTAGGAGAGAGGGAAAAGAAGCAACAGGTGTAAACAGAAAAGGATAAATATAGAAGAGAGGATAGATAGAAGAAAAGAAGAGTGGTTTAGTTCTCAGTAGAGGTATCAGGTGGTGAAGAGAGGAGAGGGGAAGGATGTCGTGGAAAGCAGGAAAGAAGGAGCAGTTGTAGCAGGGAGAAAAGAGAGGAAAAGAGTGAAGGAACCGTGACAAAAGACAGAAAAGAGGGGATAAAAGACTACAGCAGAGAGGGGGGACAATGGAAAGAAGAGGAGAAAGGAGAAACGAAGCTGAAAATAAAAAAGAAGAATATGGAGAGGAAAGGAAAAGTAAGATATTAGGTAAAAGCAGATTGAAAGAGATACGAGAATTGAAGTGGATAAAGAGAAATTGAGAGGGAAATAAGACTAGTGGAGAAGAACAAGAACAGAAAACATGGAAAAATTTAGGCAGACGGGAATAGAATCCTTGAGAAAAAGAGGGTGGTGGGAGAATAAGAATACTTCCCAGATTCGGAACGTGAGAAGGAGAGACTTAGAAAGTAAATGTAACAGAAAAGAAGAGATCAGAATGAAGGATAGAAGTAGAACAAGAGAAGATAAGAATCCTTGAGACAAAATTCTTGAAAACAAGAATAGAATCCTTGAGAAAAAGGGGTGGTGGGTGAATAAGAATACTTCCCAGACTTGGGAGGTACGACAGAGAAGAAGGGATCAGAATGGAGGATAGAAGTAGAACAAGAGAAGACAGAAGAAAACATTAAGATGAAGAAAATTGATGAAGGAAGTTCAGGAATAAGGTGCAGGAAAAAAGGAGATAAAAGAAAATATGAGATGATAACGGTGAGAAATATAAAGGAAAGGGCCATAAGTGGAAGAGCAAGAAGAAGATGATGTGAAGAAGAAGGAGAGATGAAAACTGATTAGATTTCATAAAGGTGATAATGACAATGATAATGATCTCGTCTGGTAATACACATTATCTGAAGACAATACCAGTTTGTTGTTATTATACTAATAATAGTCGATAGTCAAGTCTTAGTTTGAGTTCTATTCGTAGCCTACACGTCTATTATCACAGAGTATATTAATTTATTGAATGTATTACCTCCTATACTCTCTGCCTATAATACGCTCCACGTGCCGCAAATTTCAAGGAATTATTGCATTTTGAGCAGACAGTCATGTCGTGTATTCCTGGAAATGTTTTGTGAGTGACATAACTTTGTTGGTTCTGTGTTGCTGCATTTCAGTCTGACTTGATTTTCGTTGTTTAGTGTGTATTCTACATTATCACTCACAAAATAGTGAGAAAAAACATAATAGCTCAAAACTTTTCAGTATTTTCGAGTGTCGTTTAAACAGTCAAAATTTTAGTTCAAAATTAATAAAATTAATTAATCTGATAAATTCAAGATTGTGGTATAGTGAGGTCCACGTTATAATAGCGATGACAAACTGTTGCTGTCCTTTTCTATCATACAATAAGCCAGATAGCGCTATCTCTCTCTAGCTTTGCAATGTTGTCCGTTTGCCAGAATTTTTCATTTTTACTTTTGACAGTAACTGTACAAAAGTAATTCTCAGCCGTAATTTTTTTCTTCATTCTATCAAAATACATGAGTACACATGTCGTATAATTGATTTAAAATGTATTCTTGAAACGAAGAAATAATTTTTAGACATTTCCGTATGAGAAACACAAATTAAAATACCTTAGATGATATTTTAAAAGTTGATAATCAACCATCCTAGACTTCATCCATGCTTTAGTTGGCCTACACGTATAGGTTAGACCTACTCTTACCTGTATAAATAATAATGAAAGGTTATTTCAGAATTATTTCCATTGAAATTACCCATTTTAAAAAGGATTTCTATCTTTCAATTATTTTAAAAAAGAAATTGGAATAGAATACCTACCAAATAACTCAATTTCTGTTGTTTTGAAATTCAGATTGTTGTATCACAGCTTTTTAAATTAGCCGCCATTTCAGGTTTGTATGAAAATTAAAATCTGATCTCAGTTAAGAAAGCAAATTTTTGAATCAAGTAATTATGAAAAATATATTTTCTTGATTAATTTGACATTACATTGATTATTTAATTAAGGAAATGATGATTATTATCAGATCAAATTTAATGAGATGAATTGAGTAACAGCTGTGTACACTCAGTGGCAAAATGAAGAGACTTGGTAACGTTTTTCTTCTATCTTTCTTCACTGCTATTATAACGTGGACCTCACTATAGATACACTTTTTTTTGGACTCAAACTTTTGTACGAATTAAGTTATCATTTTTACATAACCTCTTGACTGAGTATTCCAAATTAAGGTTTAGAGCAGTTTTGGGCGAATGCCTGCTTTTTTACCTGGATTGTATTTGTATATGAATAAATAGATAAATAATAAATAAACTTAATTGAAACTATACAAGTCTCGTTTGTTACAAAGGTGCGTACAGATATATGCGCCGCGAACATGAGCAATTAACTTTTAATCAGCTGATGCCAAGCTTTTTATATCTGTATCTTACCGTTTCTGTAAGAATACAGATACTGATATAGTCTGCTGATTAAAAGTGAATAGCTCATGTTCGCGGCGCATATATCCGTACGCACCTTTACAGTGACTCATATCCGGTACTCAGAAGCGGTAAGAGTTTCTGTAAAAATACAAATATAGTCAGCTGATCAAGAGTGAATTGCTCATGTTCGCGGCGCGTATATCTGTACGCACCTTAATATGGCTAATTTTCAGATAAAAGTACCAGCTGATCAAATTTAGCTAAAGCTTTAATCGTAGAAAAGGTCCTTCGAGTTTCACATTTCCTACGATGAGTTATTCCATACAAATTCGACAAGATTCAACTGAACAGAAGGGCAGTGTAACCAAACAAATTTGACCTCCCTTTCACTCTATGAACAATAGATGAACAATTAATTCGAGGAATAAAACATGCATGGCATAACGTGTTCACATAAGAAGTGAGGAGTGGAGGCAGTATATTATCTGAAATAGAGATCCTACAGCATGGTAAAGCCGACCAGAATGTCTTACTTTATAGACGCTCAAATTGAAGCGTATGAACTGAAAACCGTATCATAAAGTGTAGACGAAACTTTTTTTCACATAAAATGGGGCAATATACGCGAGTTATCGTGAACTCCGCGTCGTCACCGCGGATTGAGAAAGGGCCTGCAGAGACATAAAGATGAAAAATAAATAAAATAAAAACTTTTTAGTGCCTGAAGCTATTCATCACCGTGATAACCTCTCAGTCGACTAACATCAGTGTTAAGCCTATAATGCAGGGATTTCTCCAAGAATGATGGATCACAATGGGGGAATTCAGTTTATGATTGAATTGGAGGTTTATTGTTCCGATTCAAGAGAGAAGGTGAAAATGAGGGTGGTTATAAAGCTGAATAGTTTGTTCATAAGAGAGAAATCTTTGAAAAAGTTTATAATATTCCAGTTTCCGTCGAGATGACTGGTTTAATGTGCACTGAGAAATAATCTAAACACAAACTGTTCAATCTATGGATGAGATTAAAATGTGAGAAAAATTAAGTGAACATTTAATATAATATTGATGGAAATCTATGCTACCTACATAAATAACTTGGATATGTTCTAATGAAGTATATTAATAGGGATACTTCAATTATTGTTCAATAATTATAGCAATAAATTATTATAAGTTACAATTATGAATATTATTCTGTTGTCAGTTACAAGGTTGTGCTTCTAGGATCACTACATTTGTCTACTTCCCATGACTTGCAGTGCAACACTTTCTATTATCAAGTTGATTAAGTCTCAAACTAACCTAAGAGACAAATCAAAGCTCACAAAACAGACAAGTTGATATTGGTTTATTAGGTGAGTTTTGATTTAGTTGGTAATAAAAAGGTTTGCTCTACAAGTCGTGAAAAGTGATAAAATATCTTTAAAAATGCAGTATGTTCTCTCTCAAGATATTCTACAAATTATTCTTCTCCACATGTTCTTGTTTGTCACAAACACAGATCTTATGAGTCATCAAGGTATCCAAAGTACAAACACAATGTGAAGACTTTTAGATGCCAGTGACTGGGAATGATTGACATCAAAGAATTCCATGATTCTTTCTATTCAACATCAAACAAGATTATCTAAGACCAGTTATATCAAAATTCATGGATGTAAGCAAACCGAAATGAATCAGAAAGCGAAATGAGGATGGGCCTTGGAAAGGTTTCGTGATCAAGTACAACATGAGAGTTAGTGGGACAACAAAGTTTACACACCAGGTATGTAAAAATACTTTCATGCATGTACTTCATGTATCAGCTGCTGGACTTCAACTACTTGCAAAAACTTTTACATTATTTGGATAAACGCCATCAAAGGAAAAGAGAGGAGGTGCTACGATTTAATATTTTCATCTTAAAAACCGTGAAGCAGTTCGGAAATTTATTACAAATCTGAAATGTATGGAGAGCCATTATTGCAGATCGTAATCTACTCACGTACATTTTTCAACCTGTGATTTATCATTTAGGAAATTGACAGACATGTACAATGCACAAAATTCCAGGATGAGACCTAGTGCAATCGAATTTTCATATCATAAACCTACTTTGTTCCCAATTTCGTGAAAATCGTTGGAGCCGTTTTCAAGGTCCGTTGAACATACTCGTGAATAACCAGATATAAATATACAAAAATTGCTCGCTTAATATAATAGGATAAACGAATAATCAGCAATCAGTACAATAAATTATTTTTTACTGCTGATCACAGACTCACAGTTTCCTTAAACTTTACAGTTGTCCACCTCTCCACAGAATTTCACGCTCGAAGTATACTATCATATATTCTTTTTATGAACATTTTTTTATCAGCATCAATCAATTCGAATCATCACGAATATTCATCTCTTCACCTTTCATAGCAGAATCATAATTGAATCTTCTTATCATTTAGAATTTGATTAGGAACAATAATATCTTTCTGCTCATACAGGGAAGCAGCAAAAACTGAGTTTCTCATGTAGCTTGAAAAAATTTTCCTCTATTCTCGAAGATATTTCACCAGGAGAAATTCAATAAAGCCTTTTGAAACAATAATGATAACCATCCAAAATTCAATTGTAGGGCTGAACAAAGCGATGATCCCCTCAACAAAGCTATAAATTCTTATAATATTGCTATTAAATTTTCATTGTCTAATCGTCCAGTGCTGGGCTTCCTTGAGCACAATTTACAAGCAAGAAGTGACAGACTAAGCTATTTATTGCGGTATAAGTAACGAAGATAAGGCGAAATGTTGCTAAAAGCTCTCTGGGGTGTCTTAAACTTCCCGGCAACGTCCAGTATGGCCTCCTATATAGCGAATAACGAATGAAGATATACCAGAGCCTGTCCCTTCGAGAGGGATCCTCCCTTGAAAAACTCCTCCACACCATCGGATGATGCAACGAAGAACGAAGAGATGACAATGGCTAACTGCACTCTTCCCTCTTGATGCATCTCTATTATCTATTCCCTCTTCTCTGCAAGATATATACTGTCAAAGGAGATGAGAAGCTTCAATACTAATAAAATGAGAGGGATACAACCAATTTTTCCATACTACTACTAATAAATTTATTCATCCTCTGTTCAGTCTGCTACTTTGATATCAGCTCTAGTTTACTTTTGAGCTATTTTTAACACCTGACACGAATTGCATGATTTTTATGATGCAGTTTTTGGATTTAGAGATAAGAGTTGATCATTCTTTTGGCATGGCAAGATTATGTGTCGAATTAATCTCTTTATAGTTTCAATACTTCCAAAAGGTCCTTGAATATTTTAGATTTGAATATTTTAAATTAACTGATTGAAAGACGGTCAGATAAACTTATGTTCTCCTGATCGAAAACTACACAACATCTCGAAGAATTTGGAAATATACAGTGTATATGTAGGCATTTGAAACTCATGAGCTATATATTTGTTGTGTATCTGCCATACGCTAAATAAATAATAACTGATTGAATGGTAAGATACAGAAGAAAACACGTTTATAATTGAACTCAAACAAAAGTATTCATTTCATAGAAAAAAAGCACGTATTCATGAAATGATTTGAAAAGAAAAACAGGCTTATAAACCTTACTATTACATTCTCGAATTTCGATTTAAAATTAGTCGAAAAGAGTCTACAAATCATCAGCACTTCCAAATACAAATATTCTCGGTCCCAGAATAATTACAAAAATTTAGAAATTTAGAATGTTATAATGGGAAATTAATTTAAACACTCCACTGTATGTGTTGAAATCGATTTAATTATTAACTTAATGTTTTGACAAAATCAAAAGAAAGAATTAAAATAAAATTAGTCTAAAAGAGTTCACAAATCGTCAGCACTTTCAAACACAAATATTCTCGGTCCCAGAATGAAACATTTATGGATCAAATTTATGAAATTAATTTAAACACTTCACTGTAGTAATGTGTTGAAATTGACTCAATTATTAATTATTTAATTTATTGAATTAAATCATAAGAAAGAATCTAGACTATGACTCTTTGAATTCTGGCTCATTCAACAATATTACATTGTTCGAAATCTACTGCTTCATTATATTTCATACCAAATATCAGACACAAGCTCTCGATGTAAATATGGTCTACATGGTATTAATCAGAATATTAACGTACGTTATTGGGAAATAAGCTGTGATCTAAATGCCTTGAGAGTCTAAGTGATGAAATTCCATTAGTAAATCAAATTTATTCTCACAATTTACAAATAATACAGTACAGTTTATATATACTCTTACGTTATGAGAGACGCACATGTAGGCTTAAGCCTGTGTTTGTGAGGGCCTGGCGTAATTCGCTGAATTTAAAATCGATAAACTAAATTTGAAAATTGATATTATATCAAACTAAATTGAGAAAAATACAGATTAAAAAAAATGATATGAGTAAATGTTGATATTATAGGAAGAACACGAATAATTGGCTGCAGAAACTGCCAGTTATAATTAATGACTAAAAGTTAGTAAAACTAAAAGGTTTTATACTACAGCAATGCACACTATAGCAATGCAAAGTTTTCTTCTTTCAGAGTAATTTTAGTGGCTGCAACTCTCAAAAATGATCGATCTATCCAGCGTATGTCAAAAGACACAATTAAATTTTAATAGTAGAATGAGATGGATAAAATTATATACAAGGATGTATACCACATTCATGTGTTCATATATCAATAACGAATGGATTCGTCACAGTCATAGATTTTTAAACTATAGGCAAACATTAAATACATTTAAAAAAGCTATTGATTCTGGTGGGGTTAACAGGAGATCAAAAATGAAATTATGATGTCACCAGTTTTAGGGAATTAACTTTTTCCACGAACTTGGAACCCTCTTCACCTTGTTTCCCAATCTACCAATAACACAATCAGTTCTCACCCAAGAATCACCTCAGTCACATTTCAATATATTCCACTCCCCCACACAAGAGCTCACTATTACTGAGTGAAAGCCTATAGAAGCAAGTGGAGGAGGATATAGGTAAATGGGTCTTTCTGGCCAGTAAAGGATGACAGCTAAAGGCTGCTGACTGGAGGAGGAGACACCATTATGCTGAGGATGTTGAGAGAGTTCAAGGAAGGTTTTGAGGAGGAGGAAAGGTGCAAGGAGACACCATTACGTCAGGGTAGGTAAAGGGAGGATCACGGAGGTTTCAAGGTGCAAGAAGACACCATTATGACAGGGTAGGTGGAGGGAGGTTCGAGGTGGTGGCGAGGTGCAAGAAGACACCGTTATGTAGAGGAGATTGTGGAAAGGAGATGTAAGGATTGGGGGTTTCCAGAATGGTTGATGAGGGGGTGGGTGAAGAAGTAAGACACCATTATGGTGAGCAGGAGGAAAGCTTGAGGAGCAAGTGAATGCAAAGTGTGCGCGCTGCTCATGTCTTGGTGATGAATGCCTGCAAATGTGTGTGCCTGACATCGATCCCACCCTTTATATACACATATTTTCCACATAAACATATATATATTTGAAGCGACCACGTCGTATCAGTAGCCTTCTAGAAGGAAACCTTTGTCGGCCCTTCTCGCAAGGCGCACAACACTCCTTTGTGTGCTCCCCAGTCGCAGTTTCAATAACAAGCCAGCGAAGACCTCCCCGATGAATAAGATGGTCTAGACATGTGGCTTCAACCATTCACTCTTCTCACCCTGCGACCACCCCATAAATGGATCAGAAATTGATACAACATTCGCCGCGAATACGGTTACTGGGACTATTGTGCATGGTAGATAAGTAGGTGACCGTTTTCACAGAAGGTAATGGTACATCCTGTACGGTGGAAGTAGCTCTGTAATTGGGTTGACTGTGATGGAAGAGGAATAATACGGGATTGTAAAAGGATAGGTTGGTTCAGTGAATTATTTTGTCAATTTCAAATGTTGATGATTATTTGTTAATCATTACTACGTTATTACTTCGATAATATTGGGCATGTTTGTTTTTTGACTCAAAATTACATAGTTTCTTCAAGTTTTGGACTTTTAGTATTTTTGGATTCAAAATCTGTGTCTTCTGTTTCTTTGGATTGTAAATTTGAGTATAGCTCAGATATGAGTGAGTGACAATACCTAGTAGTTACATTTTGAGCTGTGTGTCTGAATGAATAAAGTAGCTCTGGGCTTCAGCCAGAGGTACTTCTCCAGAAGTTGTATGATTCGGAATGTTTGGATGATAATGAACTACAATCATCTCCTATATATATGAAAATGAATGTCTGTTTGTTTGTTTGTATGATTGTTTGTTCCCTATAGACTTGAAAACCACTCGACAGAACGGCATGAAACTTTGGGAGTATGTTGTGTGGATATTGGTGATGGTTTCTGACTAGAAATTTCAATAGGGGAGCTAATAATAATTATTTATTAATCCATTTAACAGACCTATGGATTTAAATTCGTATGGATTCTGTTGGTGGGGAGTCCCTTACGGGAAGGTCCAACCGCCTGAATATATAATATAAGCCGTCAATGGGCCTTAGGACTGTCATACTTCAGCCGGGACCGACAGTTTAACGTTCCCACCTGATAACAAGGGAGTGATCTGGTTAAAAAAATTTTGGTATTGAGAGGGTTTGAACCCGGGATCTCTATGCTGCTACGCAAGCCATCCACTAAACCACGGATCACTCCGGAAAGATACAAATTTCAAGGGCATGATAACTATGTGCATCATAACCATGCATTGTTACCAAGGTGATAATTTCACGGATAGGCCTACTTTAGCCATGAAAGAGTTGACCAAAAGAGTGAGTGAGGTGAGCAGTTTTTCTCGTTAGAAAAAACTTCACCAGAAAATTCAAAAACGTCTGCAAGAAAAAGAATTAACAATGAGGTTCGAAGTTCAACTACCTGTTAACTGAAACACAATAATATAGAGTTCTGTGACAAAAATACGCTCAGTGACACTATGTTATAAACGATCACAAACAAAGAAAGTGTAATTTCGTTGGAGAAGAGTGAATAGATTGGGCAAGAGTGTGTCGAATGAGTGTAAATTGAAAGTGATAAAATAACTCCAAATACGGTTTCTGATGGAATTTTTGATATCTGTCCATAATAAAAACACTGCGATTTTGTCAAAGAACAATGACACCATTGGTGTCAAAATATGTTTGTTATTTTACAATGAAAAAGTGATATTTTTTGACAAAATCCTAGTGTTTTCAAAATTCCAAATACCTCCTTTACTGGATCAAAGTCAATGACACCAACCCTATATCCAATCCACTATTGGTATCATAACATCGGTGATTGTATTTGTGGAAATTAGAATTCAATTTCAGCATTGAACTGCAGTGATGATACTAATGTAATGACTGCTGAAGTAAGGGATGAGGGAGAGTATGTTTGAGAGAGATAGATAGGGAGAGAGTAACAGATATGATAGTGCATGTTAAATCCGGCTAGATCAGTGTTCAACCGAGTCGAGGTGCTTTCACTAACATCGCTAACATCGCGTCTGCTGATTCCAATTCAATTACATTAGCATCACCCAGAAATCAATGGAGTCGAACCATTGTGTCGGAGTTCAATCAAAGTCCTAGCATGTGATTACATATATTATTGTGATTCTAATGGAGAATCGACATTGAAAGAAGTGACGTTTTATGAGTTTTTCTGTCACTTTTATAGAATGTCAGCCTTCACTTCTACCTCATATCATAGAGAAACAAGAGCATAGAAACATTTATGCTATTGTTTCTCTATGCTAAAATTCAATTAATTAATCAAGGACTTCATTCAATTCAACACAATATACTTGTAATAAATCAGAGTACAAAACATCACAATCATAAAATAGAATTTTCAATAAAATACAAAGAACAGACTTCATGGTAAGGTGTGCTGAAAAGAAAAAAAGGGGAAAATACCTAGCCAACTACGGCTCCCAATGAAATAGGCAGGTAGAGGGTATAAGAGTAAGGAATGAATGGTGAAGAGGAGCGGAAAAGGGAACAATTGAGAAAGATGGTAGCAAACAAAGAGTGAAAATATGAGCAAAAATTGTATGTGTAATATTTAACTCTTTTCTGTATAATATTGTATAATATAAAAATATCGTGTAATATTGTATTATCAAGAAATATCGTTCGAATAATGGATTATTACAAATAGGATGAGGAATTTTCAATTATAGAGAACACTCTTATTGCACAAAGAATACATGAACAGGGTATATGTTGAATATCATTAAAAAAGAAAAACCTCTGAGTAAAACAAAGTGAAGGATTACAAAATGTAAGCTCTATTATTGTAGCCTAATGTGAGTTACTATTATATTATACCATAGAGAACCGATAGCATATTACGCTATTATTTTTCTCTATGATTATACCATTGAGACAGAATTGAGGCATAATATAGCAAGAGATCTATAATGTATTCTAGATTCCCTGTAATATAGTACTCATTTTTACTTTCCTTGCCCTATTACCATAGGTAAGGAAAGTATTTCTTTCCGAAAAAAATTAAGGTACCCCAATTTCTTAATTTCTATACGTTTCAAGGTCCTTTGAGTCCAAAAAAGTGGTTTTTGGGTATTGGTCTGTATGCGTGTGTGTGTGTGTGTGTGTGTGTGTGTGTGTGTGTGTGTGTGTGTGTGTGTGTGTGTGTGTGTGTGTGTGTGTGTGTGTGTGTGTGTGTGTGTGTGTGTGAATGCGTCTGTGTACACGATATCTCATCTCCCAATTAACGGAATGACTTGAAATTTGGAACGTAAGATCCTTACAATATAAGGATCCGACACGAACAATTTCGATCAAATGCGATTCAAGATTGCGGTTAAAATGGCGAAAATGTTGTCAAAAACAGGGTATTTGCGATTTTCTCGAAAACGGCTCCAACGATTTTGATTGAAGTTATACCTGAAATAGTTATCAATAAGCTCTATCAACTGCCACAAGTCCCATATCTGTAAAAATTTCAGGAGCTCCGCCCCATCTATGCAAAGTTTGATTTTAGATTCTCAATTATCAGGCTTCAGATATAATTTAAACAGAACATTCCGAGTGGAGAAGATTGAGCATGAGAATCTCTACAATTGATGTTCAGTAACATTTTCACTTAAAATTAAAAATAAGCTCGAGATTCGAGAAAATGTGATTATCCAATTGCAAACTGTTGGCAACTGTTGATTCTATTAAATGATTCACTATGAAGAGATAGCAGACCTCGTGTGTCTCCAGCGTTATTGCCCTGTCACCAGCTGGCTCAAATCTTAGAATAGTGGACTTGAGATGCGCGGGAACACTAGCGTCAGGTGATCAATTTCCATAACGGCAAGGAAAGTTGTGTGAGTGCACCACACCAGATTTCTTCTTTCGATATTATGATTTATATGGACATAATATTCTATTATTCTTTCTCCATTTTCGAATCAGAAAGAGACACAAATCTTCAAATCAACCAACAAATATTATCTTAGGTTTTTAGAATGTTTTTATAGTTCATATTTCTATCAAATTTATTCATTCAACATACTTTTAATGCTGAAACAATTCCTATTTTTATCAGTGCATGCTAACAAAAAAAATTATTTGATCAATTAGATTTCAATGGTATGAAATTGACGAGTCTGGAAATTTTCTCCAAGCTCTCATGATCATGGCCACAACTACTAGAAATCATTCGATCTTTACAACCTTCATCTAGACTCAAACAACAAATAAAAAAAACACTAGAGATAAATGAAACGAAAAAACGACATCCAGACCCTCACAATAAATCGACAATCTCAAAAAACGGTTAATCTGAAAATTGAGGTCAGGAGTTCCGTGGAACAGTTGACAGTGAGAACAAAACGATTTCAATATTGTTGTTGTTTTGACTGCTCTATATATCCAACACAGACCAACGTTGGATGTCAGCCAGCTCTGGAATAATTGAAATTTCATACGTAACAACAATAATTCTTCATGTTTGGTAAATGGTCCCATGATTGCAGTTGTTGGGGGGAAGGGGTGGAACAACAAGAGTTCCTGACATGCACATGTCATACGCGGCAGGCAGGTTTCATGGTCGTACATTTTACAACTACTTCTTCCCCTAACCAACCCCCTCTCCTTGACAACCCTTTCCCCTCTTTTTCACCAGTCAGACTTCGACCCGGCGTAGCTCTCCTATTTCCCCATTCAAAACCAGAGGGAAAACGTTTACTGGGAACTAATCAAGCGCAAACGTAATCAGGAGAAATTCATTTCCAATTTCTCATCCAGTGTGCTTTCTCTGTAAACGTTCTAATGGGTTTCGTTTCCCCCATGTGCGCCGATAACTATCGATTGCTAGTTGGGGAATAAAATTTCGAAGAGGGTAATGAACCCTCGTGTGATCGTAGTCGTTCAGACACTCTTGAGCACCTGTGAAATGTACTTTTCCAGAGATGCACTACAATGAGTAGTCACTGAAACGCCCAAGTTTTTTCATTTTTTTGTTTTTTACTTTTTCTCACGTGAGACTTCAATACAGTTTTTGAAAACAACTCCTAAAATATTATTCAATTTTCTATTCACTCATTTCAGTAAATATGTTACAAAATTTCATGTTATCATATGGTAACAATGATTTTAAAGGTAATTTTTTACTTTTTCTCACGTGAAAAGTTAATACGTTGTTCTCAAAAACAACTCCCGAAATATCATTTCTTATTACAGTAAATAGATTACAAAATTTCATGTTACCATATGGTAACAGTGATTTTAAAGGTAATTTTTCACTTTTCCCACGTGAGAAGTTAATACATTGTTCTCAAGAACAACTCTTGAAATATCATTTCATTTTCTATTCACTTATTTCAGTAAATATATTACAAAATTCCATGTCACCATTATGGTTTACAGTATTAATTGATAAAAGTCGGTGATCAACAACTCTGATCCATATTAATTTATTTATTCCTGCCTCAATCAAGAGTTTGATTCAAATCTGCTATAGACCTCTTCCAAAAAAAAAATTGTTCAATGTTTTATTTTGTCAATTCTGATTCAACTTATTTCTAATCTATTCTATTCGATGTGATAAATTAAATTCCGATGGCTTCAAATAAAATGAATGAATAGATGGTATGTTCATAATTATGTATGTGATGTAAAGAATTTGAAATCTCATAAGGTTTTTAAAATATGGGATTCTCAATTACGGGAGCTGTTCACCAATTCATCAGAAAAAAATGTGAAATTGCAAATTTCATCAAGTCACGAGTAACAAGAATAAACTCTTCAGTTGAGATCGGAATTCACAACAGATATCAATCACGTGTTTCGACTGAAACTCATAAGAGTTCATTATTGTGAAAATTCAATGCACTTTTTCAAACTTAATCTGATTTTTCAGTACTTAAATCCTCTATTCCTAAAAAATACTGAACAGAATATATGCAACCCGACAGTATCTTCAACTTCAAATTCTAGACCCACTCACCTGAAAGTATGAAGCACTGAAATCACCGTTTGATAAAATATTTCAAGGGAAACACGTCTGAACAGATTCAAAATTAATTGGATATTGTTCACGTGTTCACCGCTAAATGAAACATCGAGAGTGAAACTAGCGTGGGTTGGGTTGATCAGTTTACAAGCCCCAGTGTTGATTGTTGGATAATGATTAATTAATACCAGTTATGTTTACATCGAGGTTGTACACTCTTGTGTCATCACTCGAAATACGGTAATTGCAAGTAAGGCGATAATTGCACTACGTGGAATCACCCACTAGTATTGGTGAGAGCTTGAAAATCGATTTGAATAAAATATCACTTTTTCAAGTCAACATATTAACTGCTGACTACAATCTATAATTTATATATATACCAATAAATCTAAATAGATTTTAATCTATAAATTTTCTATAATTTTTCAGCTTTGTAATTTTTGAAGGATGGACTAATGAAGAGGGGTATTCAGGAATCTATTGGAGTTCAATATTTGTATTACTGTTTCAGAGAAAACCGTTCCAGTAGGACTTGATATCTCATTATTTGTAGCTTTATAGGTTTATGATTTATAGTTCTCTAGAAGTAGTAGAGACTTCTAGAATTTCAATCAATAATGATTATCCATAATGGTTTTTGATGAAGAATTCTAATATTTTTTTGCTTTGGGTAATGAATTCACTATGATGATCTCCACCCGAACTAAACTGCTCACCAATTATTCAGAAACCACGTCAATGCATAATATATTGATGCATTTTTTGTGTAGTTGAGAAGTTGATATTGTGGTAATTATTCATATTAAAATATATACCAAGAAATTTTCAAAAACCACAGATTTATTGATACTTAAAAAGACCGGTTTCGGTTGTTACACAATTGTCAATCTCTGATAAACAGAAACTAAATACAACAAAATGGAGAATCTAACTTTGATAACATTTGATAAAAAATAATCACAAGTTCACAGTTGAGGAGAATGTTGAGTTTCTGCATGTTAATAACAAGGGCAGATCTTGGAATATTCCAGTGGCTTTAGGAATAACAAGAGCAATTAAGGACAATTCCAAATATAGTTTAAATGACCAGATTCATTTCAACCAATACAACACTGCAAATTTAGTTTTATCATAACATTGTAAGCATACATTAGTCAGTAGTTTTTCTATTTACATATTTATTTTATTATTTTTTATTTGTTTTCTTGGTTCTTATTTTGTACTGAAAGTAAATTCTGTTATCATGGCGACTCTGTTGTTTAAGTCGCCATTTTGTGACACCGTTAAGTGGGAGGAGATAGGGCGTTAAAGGAGTGGTATAGGGCGTTTATGTCGCAACTTTCACTGTTATCTCAAGCCCTTAGTTGATGTAATTCTTTTCCGTGAAGCTGAGTGACACTGGTAGTCTCTCATATTGTGCCGTTCATACACTCTCACCCCAACAAAACAGTAAAATTCGACAATAATCAACAGTAATCGGCTTGAGATAACAGTAAAAGTTGCGACATAAACGCCCTATACCATGGGATATCTACTTACGCTATTGTTTTTCTCTATGGTTTTAGTTTATCAGAGATCGACAATGATGTAACAACCGAAACTGGTCTTTCTAAGTTTTAATAAATCTGTGGTTTTTGACAATTTCTTAGTCTCTTTATTCAATATGAATAATTACAACAATATCAACTTCTCAACTACACAAAAAATGCATTAATATATTATGCATTGACGTGGTTTCTAAATAATTGGTGAGCAGTTTATGAAAATAGATTGCTAATAACTATTTCAAGGCATTTTAGATATTTGAGCCATATTTTCTGAACTGGCACACCACGTTCCTCTGAACAATTAAAATTTTCAATCTCAAAATTTTTCTGAACATTCTTTAACAATTCAAATGTTAAATCTATATTTTCTGATGTGGGTCAAAACAGTCCCACATATCCTAGGACTTCTGAGAAGTCCTAATTATTTCAAAAGCAGAAGAGCCACCTGGAACTCCAACGGAAGTGAACGAGCAACAAATTGAATCAGTAAAAAGCTGCGCGCTTAGGTCTCAGGTGGTCTCCTCTTGTCAGCCGTTATACAGGGGACTACATCGAGTACTCACCGATATTGTCTCCCGGAAGAACGGGCAATTCCTGTTGTCAGGGAACACGGAACTGTGTTACTAGGTTGAATGGGAATACGATACGTTCTTGAATGTGTCACCATTCTTCCAAGCGGAAGTTTGATCATTACCTGAAATAAAATGATTTTACTAGATTACACTTATGAAATGAAGGATGATTCCTTGAAAATCTAAAATCCTCGAGAGTCCTTAGAATATAGAATTTCAGACCAATAGTTTATTTTCAAAAAATACATCAAGTTAATCTATATATATAAGAGCGAAATGGCACTCACTCACTCACTGACTGACTGACTGACTGACTCACTCACTCGCAGAACTAAAAATCTACCGGATCAAAAACGTTTCAAATTTGGTAGGTATGTTCAGTTGGCACTTTAAAGGCGCACTAAGGAATCTTTTGGCAATATTTTAACTCTAAGGGTGGTTTTTGAGGGTTTAAAGTTCGTCTTTTAGCATGTATATTCTTCTTATTCCAATATCTTAAAATTATAATTGAAAATGTCCATACCGTATGTTAATATAGAACTATAATCTAGAGAGAGTACCTCTTCGAAACAGTTGTTCTGGTAACTAAATTAAAAATTTTGTCAGGTTGGCATTAAGTTGAGTTGACTTTGTTAGGTTGGCACCAAGTTGAAGATTGAAATGCATTTATCCAGGACCTCCTAAATACCAATTTATCCAGTACCTCCTAAATACCTATTTAGGAGGTCCTGATTTATCGCGGAAAAATTGATTGGGTACTGCTATCTCAATCAGAGCTATTCCTGGGAATATTATATTACTAGCCGTCAGGCTCGCTTCGCTCGCCATATCCGTTTAGCCAGACGTTTTGTCTGGACCCCCGACTGGATCATCCTAACATATGATAGAAATATGACATAACATTTAAAATTTGGTAGGTGTGTTCAGTTGGCCCTTTAGAGGCGCAATAAGAACGGATTTGGAAAAATTTCGAAAGATAAGCCCAAAATCTGCGTTTTTTAGCGTTTTCTCAGCTTTTTCGAGAACAAATAAACAGATAATGTTCAAATTCACTACAAAAGCTCAGCTGGAGTGCAATAATGTTGTGTTAAAAGGAATTGACATAATTCGTTCAGATTCGGTACAGAGGTTCCGCTGAGGTCTACATGCAGGCGAGCGAAACGAGCCCGCTGATCTCACTTTTGGACGATCCAATCGGGGGTCCAGGGGGCGGAGCCCCCTGGCTAGACGGATATGGCGAGCGAAGCGAGCCTGACAGCTAGTCCATCTATATAAATAAAAATCGAGCCTCAAATTTTGACATTCGATAACTTTTTTATGTGTGCACCGAAATTGATGATTTTTTTAGCTGTGTTTGTTATGTTCAGGAGCAGGTTTATGGCCTATCGAATTCATGATTTGACTCGAGGACTCTTTCCTACGGTCCTTCAAAGTTTACATGTAATCCTTATGGGAGAAGATTTGTGAGCTGGCCACACACAGAAATTAAAATCAGCAGTTATAATCATTGCGCCATCCAACAGCCGTCGGTAGATCTGTTTTGCTATTTTACGAGCGACGTCCAAACTTGGGTCGTAGAACTCGAAATTCTGTAAATTTAGAATATGCACGGGAAAATCAGCAGCAAGGAGAACATAGGCCTACCATTCAATTTCCCAGAAAGCTGCATTCAACTATATCTAAAATACTAACTGCTGCACATCTAACAAAGCACATAGGAAGTCCATATTGAGATATAAATGTAAATACTGATTGTTGAATAATTTTCATGAAAATATAGTGCATCAGATTAAGCCAAGGCTAAGCACACCTGAGGAGACGCGGCTTGATGAACAAAGTGTTGATCTTATGGTGATAGCCTTATCACACCTTTCCACGCCATGCCCGATTCATTATGTGTGAGTTCTTCCATTCAAGCCAATAAGCTAGAAGCACCTGGATGCAAAATGTCGCATCGCACCTCCTCAGGTGTACAACCATCTAAAGTTTGCCATTGGAGGCATTAACTATTTGGCGGTACGTTTAACTAAGTTAGCAGTCCAGCTAGTTGGGAATATAAGTTGATGCTAAAAATAAATCGATTTTATCTAATTTCTTCAAATGCTATTGAATAATGATTATAATAGCAGGAATTAGAATAGAATAGATTACATTTTATTGATCAACAAATATATAACATATACATGAATCTCCTCATCTCGGTCAGCAGCTGAATTCCACTCATGGAGGTCCCATATTAAGATATTGACGATGTATAGATAGTCTGTAATATGATAATCGAATAGCATGAGCGACCCATGTCGCTCTTGGGGGTATGCTGAAACGCCCAAAACGGTTCCAATTCTAATTTATACAACAGTCAAAATGGGCCTATCCAATTGATTCCAATCAACATTTTCAAACTCATATCAGCGGATGAAAGAGATGTATTTGATATGATTATGGAACTCAACATACTTGAATTGAAGATAAATCATACTTTATTCATTATATATTCATTGCGATGTTTGGAAATGAATCTCGTTTAGAATATTATCAGTTTGTCGAAAGTTATCCAACCTGACTCAATTCATCTAAGACACTAAATCTTGCAATCTCATCGTGCAACATTTTTCAAATGTTGATTGGAATCAAGTAGATGGAAATAGGTAGTATCAAATTCTGAATCAGAAATGTAATGCAATAACACTTGAACAATCCCTACTGAACTGGAACAACTGAACACCTTGCTTTGAAAGTACAGTCCACAGTCACGTTATCAACAATATTCGTAATTGATAATCAATTGATGAATTATGCAACACGACAGAACTGACTCAATGCATGTCTGAGCGAAATATTGCTAGAGTTCACTTGGTCAGATAAAGCCCTATGATAACTTCAACACAGAACAATTGCATATAGGTAGAGGTGTGCTATCCTACCCAGTATAGAGGATATGATCAATAGCTATTTCCATTTGAAATTACTTCCAGATATGTATCTCAGTTGATGACCAGTGCCTTCATTCCAAGATTGTAACAGCGCTATGTAAATAGAATACAGGCGATGATAGTAATTGGAATAATTACCAATTATCTTCCCTTGCTATTCGAACTGAGAATATGAGATAAATGAGGGTGATATTCCTATGCAGGTATACATGATAAATAATGATAATTGAGAATTCACATCTCATTAAAAATAATAAGAGGAAACATTCAGATGGAATTCTTGCAACCTTCCAGAATTAAATCACCCAGCAGTGAATTCAATACTTGAAAGTATAGGACGTATATTTATTTTTTATTCATTTGTTTATTTAATCATTCAGAATCACACAACTTACAGAAAAGTACCACAGGCTAAATCGCCCAAAACGGTTCCAATTCTAATTTATACAACAGTCAAAATGTAGTTTGGTTATGTATCACTACAAAATTCTTCAATTTACAATTCAAAACACATAATAATTCATCACACACAAATATATATGATACTTGAAAGAAAAAAGTAAATTCGTATGGTTTTTGTTGGTGGGGAGTCCCTTGGGGGAAGGTCTCACCGCCTGAATATATAATTTGAGCCGTCAATGGGCCTTACGACTGTCATACTTCAGCCGGGACCGACGTACCCATCCGATAACACGGGAGTGATCTGGTTAAAAAACTTTTGGTTGTGAGAGGGTTCGAACCCGGATCTCTATGCCGCTAGGCAAGCCCTCTATCCACTAGACCGCGGATCACTCCGATACTTGAAAGAATAAAACTACACACAACTTAACTGGGAGAAGTTCTTACATAGCAGCAAACGTGTTGGTTAATCTCCTGTGAGAATATCGAACAATAGAAGAAAATAAAAAAGGAGGAAGGGATGAGAGAGCTCGGATGAGAATTGAAGCTGACTCGAGAGTTTGAAACTTATTGCCGAGTAAATAGAGCATACAAAGATTATGAATAAAGTTTTCTGGGTTAGCGAGATATACTCTCAAAAGTGCAAGTAACGCTACCAGTCCACGTTTCTAGTTGAGGGCCAACGCTCTGCGATCATTCGTTTTCATACTAGACAGCTCTAGGATAAAGTGAAAATGTTTTCGTGAGTATTTTTCAAATAGTACAGTACATTTCCTTGTTCATTGGAGCTAAATTGATATTTAGCAAATTCTTATATAAGTTATCATGTATTCTGATAGTGGATGATTATCCGTGTGGAATTAGTATAAAGTATTTCATGGAGAGTCTTTGAAATTTATGTTGTTTTGCATGACGGAACACTTCAGAAAAACTTTGTTCTAGTTTGGCCACTGTATTTCAGAGAGTATGTGGCAACGATTTATCACTCATGGAGTATGGATGAACTTTGCACTATTCCATCTCTCGTATATATAACATCAGATTTTTGCCAGGATATGGGGCAGATTCTCTTATAGTTGGCTACGTCCTGTGAAATCTCTGTGACTCTCTTCCAGTTGAATATTGTTTAAGGATATAATCAAAATAGGAATTCCATCATACTTTATATAATTAAAAATAACATGTGTTGAGCTGATGATGCATGCTCACAATCATAACGACCCTAACCTCCCAGCTAACAGAAATTTTCCCTAGACCGCCACCCCTCCAACAATCACCACTCAATTTAAAATTTGAAATTCGAAATCGAAACGGAACAAGCCAACACACGGCCGACTTCAAAGCTTATGCAGATTGGCAACTGAAGATGGAATGCTATCCTGACTGTAACCAAAACTTCTGTCAGATGAACTTATCTATGTAGAGGCCTTTTTCTCCAATGCAAAAGGAATTTCATTGTGAGATGCGGCCACAGATCGAGAGAACTATTTGAAGAGAGAGTAAATTAGGCCGGTTTCAGACATTATTTCCCCCTCCCCTAGTCGACGAGGTGTCTCGGCCTTTGGGGATGATGAAAAGCGCTTGAAAACTTCCCCTCTCGGAGAAGGGGGGCTGATTTAGCCCCCCCACCCTCCCACCAACAACCTTCAATGACAAGGAGAGTCGGAATTAAATTCAGAGCCGTTTGATCTGTGATCCTGGCGACGCAACCGACCTACAGATTAATGAGTAGGATTAACGACAAAGACAGTAACAGAAGATAACTAAGAGACTGTAAATGAAAAGGAGAGAGAGACACAACTACTTAATTGAGACGCCTGCAACTCGAAGCGAAACAGAGAGAGAGCGTGATAGAGTTCAAGTTTCCAGCCTGGGCGCATTGAGGAGCTTTAATTAAAAATCTATTTACGTTCTGCCCAAAGTTTTTCTGTGATCTCCTGTCAGAAAAAGCGACAACCAGGAAACTCCATTCTATCACTAGAAGACTCAAGAAAACAGAAACCGCCGCTGAGTCTTTGTGAAGCTTTTCAGACGATTTTTCCACTTCTTCATAATAATTAGAGAAGGAAATGGTTTGCCAGCAAAGTCACTCTGAATAAATATGGAACAATTTCATTAGAATTGAGGTAGTGGCTTGCCGGAAGTCAAGAGGCGGCTTTTCTTGCAGATCAACCTCGAATTTATAGAATAAGCTTTCAGCTTTTCAATTAAGTTTCAAGAGGATCCAAATTTCTCAATTCAGAATTCTGAATTTCCTGGTATAATATTATTGATGGTGAAACCTGAGAATGATCAAGGTTTCCAGTCACATTCTTCATTGCATTGTTCCCTTTCTTGCTGAATCAATTTACTACCCTAAAATTACTCAAGTTCGTTATAGAGTTGATCAATATTTTTCCTCCAATCCTCATGCTACAAAGATGATATTCTATTGAGAGATACCTGATATTGTACTGCGACAGATAAGGTTTTCCTCCTACAGAACAATTATTGATCTCTCAAAATCGGTACCAAATTCGTAACCAAAGATGTTGATTCATAAATTTGGAAAATGACTTGGAGGTCGTGCATGTTATCTGATTGGATTGATTGATTGAGTACTTTATTTATGTAGATTACAATATATACTGGCTTATACACTTATATACAATAGCTTACAATACAGCAAAATTATAGATGAATTTACATAATATAGACTAAGAAAATAATTATTGAACTGTATATGATATGAAAAAGTAATTTGTAATATAATAACTATAGATAATTATATTGTTAGACATAGATGAGACATGGTTCAATATTCTAATAGTTTATGAGGCAAAACTCGACTACTTTACATCTAATACACATGGATCTGAAGAGGTAATGGAGAATGAATTTGTCAACAATGCTTGGGCTCTACTTGATCCATTTAATAATTAATCTCTGTCGTACATATCAACATGTTGAAAGAGAGAGATAGATCCCTATGATCTCTTATCTCACATGGCAGAGGTTTGATTCTTATTTCACTATTATTGGATTTTAATATTGATATGAATTGGATTTTGAAGTATCAGAAGAATAGAAAATCATTCAAATCAAATCGAAGAATAGAAATGAAGTAATCAAATATGAACTGAATACAATGAACTTATATTATAGCCTCAACAGAATTGGTCAGGATTGTCGTTATAATGAGACTCTCCAGTTCAATTACACGTTTCCTACTTTCCAACTACCACAATTCTGTTCAAATTTCCATCAATTTATTGTCCTCTTATTCTAAACTGCTTTATTCTCAATCATGTTGGAATCAACATGTTGAGATTTAACTCTATAAATCACATAATCCACAGATATAAAATGAAATTGTCGAAGCACAATACGGCACTCTGTCATTGCAGGGTTATAATCAAAACCTTATTTTGTTAAGATAGCAGTGCTTCCAATAAAACGTCTGGTAATAAAAGATGAGTTACGAATGAAAAGCTGCTTTCAATAAACATCTCAAACACGCGATCACTGCAGTCGTCATAACTTAGCACATAGTGAGAGAGATAGATAATATATAAGAAAGATACTGTAATATATCATACATAAAAAAGAGAGATAGAAGAGCGCAAGTTCATGACTTTCAGTCTTGATTTGATACTTTGTTGAGTTGAAACGATGATTCACGTGAGGTTCGGAATAATTTCTGATTGGGAATTGATCTGCAACTTGTTTAAACTGATTCTCTTATATTTATTATCTGTATTACGTGGAATTGTGAGTTTCTTTCTAGAGTAACTTGAGTGATTTGGAGTAATAGCACAAAATAGAAGTACTCTGCAACATGCCGTTAAAGAGTATTAGAATTCAGGTTGCTCACTCTCCCATTCATGGGTCACTCTCCCATTTTGGTAGAGAGTTAGTGGGAAGGATACTTCGAATATTCTTTCCGAAGAATGGACATTGATTTGTCCAAAGCTCCGCCAATCTATGAAGATGTATAACAATATTATCTATTTTATCTATAGTTATTACAAATTGCTTTTTTCCATATCATATACAGTTCAATAATCATTTTCTTAATATATATTATGAAAAATTCATCTATAATTCTGCTGTATTGTGAGCTATTGTATATAAGTGTATAAGCCAGTATATATTGTAATATACACAAATAAAGTAATCAATCAATCAATTCATGAAACGACTCCCATTTTGTACAAGACCAAGTTCGAAGGATATTCCTGTTATTTAAAGACAGTAATCAACATAATTCAATACTGAAACTTGAGACTCCCATGATACAACTCTCCAACGGTTTTTAGATTCCTTTAGTCTCAAATAAATTGGAAATTGAAATTTATAAATATTCAAATTTTTTTCATTGGGTACTAGCAGGTAGCCTTTTCATTGGGTACTAGCAAGTGACCCGTGCTTCGCAACGTCCAATTAAAACTTGACGAACTGGAAAACCTGACCCGCTAGAATCTTGAAAAATTTTAAATTGGCCAACAACCGTCCTCGGTGGATCAAGAATCTATTCATAATTTCAAGTTAAAAAATCCAGTACTTGAGACGTAATGATGTGAATTTCCCATTCGTGAATTTCCTGTCCCGTACGTGTAAAAGCAATTTTTTTCCAATCACTTGAAAAATGACATTAGTTGAAACATGTAATGAAGAAATAATTTGATAAGGGTACTCAGATTTATATTGAAAAGTAGCCCTGAAAAGATAAAAAACCAATTCTTCCATTTATTATTTTAACTTTTTTGTAGTTGAGAAGTTGATATTGTGGTAATTATTCATATAAAATGAAAATACTAAGAAATTGTCAAAAACTACAGATTTTATCGATAGTTGGAAAGACCGGTTTCGGTTGTGTTTTTTTCAATTTCTGAGTATTTTTTTAAATATTATTTTAATGAGCTATTCAACATGAGGATGAGATACGGAATGCTACATCTCATCCTTCCATCATGAGCCTACAACTTTATAATATTTAGAGAAAAATGGATTACAATTTAACATAAATATTGCTGGTATGTGAGATTGATGTGGACATTCACATTGATTATCAACATCAAAAAATTTTGTTGATGACTGCCGTGTAAATGAAACATATTCAAGGGGCTCCAGCATTTTTCTTGGATTTTCAATCCGATAATCATATATTCTATCCATTGAACTATTGTTTTTGATAAAGATACAGTATTTTTATTGAGTTTCCAATTTGATACTCATCTGTTACAATAACTCCATTACATTAATGTTATTGATGAAGATACATTTAAAATAGTATCTTTTATTCTATATGGCAATTGAAAGTGTTTCAAGCTATTCACGAGTTATTCCAGGTCAAAGGGACACCCAACTTCAATGCACAGAAAACCTCACCCAGTAATGGATTAATGAATTCGCATGACTCATCTCTTAGCGGGATGGAGTGCAAGAGTGGAAGTAGACAAATGATAACATGTAACACACGGAGAAGACACACTCTGCCAGTGACTAAGAGCACATGCATATATAGGAAATGAGTAGGACGACATGAGTGGCATAGAGCGTTATGGGTGAAAGCGGGTTAAGTTGAGCGAATGGATAGAGGTGACAGAGAGAGGACGAAGGAGGAAATGGTAGAGTAAGAGAGAGAGGAGTGACAAGGCACGAATTTCACAAATGAGGGTGCTCTCCAGCTCGAGAATCACCCGGGAAAATACTCCATATTTCCAAGAGAATACTTCATATTTCCTGTGCAGCTGGAATGATATCACTTGATAATATATTTCACGGCGGGAATTTTGAATTTAGCACCGTCGGCTGTCTCCTTATCTCTCAGGCGTCCGTGACCTCTCAATCTTGATTCGCTTTTGCAAATCAACTTGATGCATGACACTCTCAATTTCGTCTCGTTTCCTTCTCTCTCTCTCACTCTCCCACCAATTCTTCATCGTCTTTCTGCCATTAATATCGCGACATTATCTTGACCCACCTCACTTTCGTTCTCCATCTTCAACAGCTTTCGAATTTCTCTTCTCCCAACTGCTACATCCTCTGGAACCTTTTAATATCTCGAATATTCCCAGATTCGAGATCTCTCTCTCACCCAGCGCATTCTCGCCATTATTCAATAGTTTCAACTCAAATAGAATCTTCTTCTTAGGGTGCCTATCCGGTTCGGATGTTGGCGACCATCAGTGCAATTTTGACCTTCTTGGTTGCGATGCAAAATAGCTCTGCGGATGATTTGTCATATCACTGCTGCAGGTTTGCCAGCCATGATGTTGTTCTTCTTCCTCGGCCTCGCTTGCTGTCAATTTTGCTTCCGAGTATCTACTGGAGCAGTGCTTATCTCTTCTCATTCCGCATAAAGTCACCTAAGTACTGTAACTTGCGACTTTTTACGGTATTCATGATTTCCGTTTCCTTACTCATGCTACGCAGGACCTCCACATTAGTGACCTTGTCTTTCCAAGAGATCTGCAACATCCTCCTGTACAGCCACATTTCAAAAACCTCCAGCCTCTTGTGACAGTCCATGTTTCCACTCCATACAGCAACACAGTGAAGACATAACGTCTCAAGAAGCGGACTTTTGTGGCGAGAGTTATGTGATTCTTGAATAAGGCAATCATTTTAACAAATATTGCTTTCGCTTTTTCCATTCTGCACTTGATCTCTTGTGCAACATCCCAATTTTCATTTATTATAGTTCCCCTAAGTATGTGTAGTGCTTTAATCTTTCTATTCTTTATGTTATTGACAGTGATATGGACATTATTGATTTCTTCCTTACTAACTATCAAAAGTTTTGTCATGTTGACGTTCATTCCTAGTCCATATCTAGCACTTACTTGTACAACTTTGTTTAAAAGTGCCTGCAGACCTTCCGGTGTATCAGCAAATGTGATGGTATCATCTGCATATGTGATACTATTGATACACAGGCCGATGAGGGATATAGAATACAAAATAGAATACAGTACTAGAATTTACGCTTCCGCTGATGTTTTACCAATCATTAATAGGTTTGCAAAGTGAGTTCCATTTTGAAATTATGAAATATCCAGTAGTTAAGTGAATCATTCTTCTCAAGATGAATCTCATGATTCAACCCGAACTATTTCACGATATTAGTGAGACCCATGGCTGAAGACCTCACTAATAAACTATTGTACTGATTAAGAAATCTGCGACTTTTATTATATTATGTGAACGAATAGGACGTTTCAGGTTATTCTGTATTTATAATGGGTATTATGAGTATATGGTTATGAGTGTCCATTCTTGTAAAATAATAATCGAGAATACATTAATTTAAATGTTTATTTATTCATTCATCCATTTAGTTATACATACTTTTCATTTCCTTTTTTTTCTATCGTGAATAAAAGTATGAAGAAGGGCCCCATACAGTATTACCTTGGGGGTATCATTTAGACTTTGATATACAATGTATTGTGCATGCGAAGGTGTTTGCTACACCAGTTGAGAGTGTTTTTTTCTGCAATATTTTGTACAATGTATGTTGATTGGTCCAATAAATATTATCATTATTTCTATTAACACTGTACTAAGATCGAATTGGAGTTTTTCAATTATGCATGGTAAAATACTTGAAGAGAGAGTGAGAGTGTGTGTCTGCAGGAGAGAGCGGGATAGAATAACGGACCAATGGCAGCAAGCCACGCCCCTAAGCTCCCCATACTCTCTTCTGATTGGTGGATTGGAACGTCTACTAGTGTAGTCCCCAATTTTGTCGGTAGGTGGCTCCAGCTACTGGGTTGTGCCTGTACACTTCATAGCATTTCTGATACTTCACGACAGCACGCGAGGAAAAACCACTTTCTACTGTATGTGTAAACAACTCGGAATAAAAAAGTCACCTGAAATCACCTGTTGACGCTTGAAGGACAAAACGGATAACTCGCAAAACACAAGCGAGAAGTCAGCTGGATGATAAGTCCTGCTTTCTCGAATGGTAACTATCCAAAATATACAATAATTTTAATTATGTGATATCTGGATTTATACAAAAGTATGATTGTTGTAATTATAAATCATACAACATTATTAAGATTGGAATGTTTTTTAACATTTGCAGAATCTATTCTTCCAAATGTGTACTCTGTGCCAGAATAGACTACAATGACTGAATAAATACTATCACTTCCTGAATAAATATTTTATTTTTTTGATTGTATAATATTGGTATTAGTACTGACAAGTTACCTATCATGTGGAATTATTCCAAAAACATTGATGTAATGTAATGATTGAAAAAAGTGAGTTTTATTTTGAAACCATTTCCGAATTATAAAACTCTAAAGGAAATAAATTCTATTCAAATTTTTGATACCGTTCTTCACGTTGTTGATAAAATTGCCCCTCACCCTCCAATTAATAATTCCCATAATGGTAGATTCTGTTCTGCATGTTTGTTATTCTTTTCCAGCTTGTTCCTCCTCTTTTACATTTATATTTTTTCAAATGTAAATAGGATGCTCTATCATAACAAAACTTGATTTCCATAAACATGAACTACGATATTTGTTAATAATCTCAATGAAAGAAAAAAAATAACCAGTGTGTATCATCATAATGTGGCTGAAAATAACGGTAACAATATCAACCATAACAGGATTCTTTCTCTATGATCTTATTTATGGAACTAGAGTTAATATTGATTGATAATTTTACCCGTAGAGCGGCTTTAATCCCTCCCGGAGCCAAAGAAATAAAAAGAATAACCTGTGTCATAATGTGTGTGACAATAACGGTAACAATATCAACCATGACTGTATTTCTCTCTATGATCTTATTTATGGAATTAGAGTTAATATTGATTGATAATTTTACCCGTAGAGCGGCTTTAATCCCTCCCGGAGCCAAAGAAATAAGAAGAATTACCAGTGTCTATCACCATAATGTCGGTGATAATAATATCCTTCGTAACCGTAACTGTATCTTTTCTCTATGATCTCATTCAAGGAATTGAAGTTGATATTGATTGATGATTTTACCTGTATAGCGGCTTGCTGGATCCTTCCCGAAACCAAAGGACCATGTAGACTCTGTCCTCCTTGATCCCAGGCTCCATGTTGCAAGGCATCTCTGCACTCCTCCCCAGCACTGCGTCGACCATAACCATGTTTTCTGCAATACAAAAGAGAGGAAGAATATCAATCAAGGCTCAGCATGAGATTAGAAACAGAGAGGAAGAATATCATGGCTCAGTATGAGATTAGAAACTTAGAGAGGAAGAATATCATGGCTCAGCATGAGATTAGAAACTTATTGGAATACAAAATTTCGTGAAGTCCCGATTTATACAACGAACATACAATTATAAATTATGTGATATCTGGATTTATACAAAAGTATGATTGTTGTGATTATAAATCATACACCATAATTAAGATGCGAGGTAAATCGAGTTAACGAGGTAACATGTGATGCCGGATTCATCACAATAGTTTAACTGTTGTAATTGGAAATTATATACTACAATGGAGATGCGAGAAAAGTCGAGTTGAGGTCGAGGTAACTCAAGGATAGTATATAATTATAGTACAGATCTACATACTATTCTTGGAGGTAACTTCCAAACTATACTATCAAGACATAGAGAGAGAAATAAAAATCTTAGTACCCTTTTTGAAAATATTTATTCGCAACATGTTTCCGACATTGATGCCATTTTCAAGTTATATGAAATAAATGAAAAAAATAACAAAAATAAAAGTGATATTATTATTTTTTTTTATTTATTCATTTCATATCACTTGAAAATGGCATCAATGTCGGAAACATGTTGCGAATAAATATTTTCAAAAAGGGTACTAAGATTTTTATTTCTCTCTCTATTTCTATAGAAGATTTGGAGGAAATTATTTTTTTTTTGTGTAGTTGAGAAGTTGATATTGTGGTAATTATTCATATTGAATGAAAAAGACTAAGAAATTGTCAAAGTACCACAGATCTATTGATACTTTGAAAGACCGGTTTCGGTTATTACACCAATGACAATCTCTGATAAACTAATCATTGTTTATCAGAGATTGACAATGATGTAGTAACCAAACCCGGTCTTTTAAAGTATCAAACGATTTATTTCTATCATTTACAAACGATTTACAAACTAATCATTGTTTATCAGAGATTGACAATGGTGTAATAACCGACCCCGGTTTTTCTAAGTATCAATAAATCTGTGGTTTTTTGACAATTTCTTAGTCTTTTTCATTCAATAGGAAATTATTTCACAATCCACCACCATTTCATTTATACCATAATAGAAAACTATTGTACATAGGCCTATTATTTAAATAGAAATTTATATGGGAATATATAATGCGGATACAGTGGTAATACTCTTCAAATCTATGAGTGTGTATGTATGCATTCATTGAATGATAATGAGAGGTAATATAACGATTTTGGATCGAATGATCAATCATTGAACCGAATGTGGATCGGTTATTGACCGATCGAAATGAGGTCTAAGATTCAAGTCGACGGTTTAGCATTTCTCTTTATGTTTAAATGTTCATATGTTGCGGATTTACGGCAGATTTTCAGATTTACAGATTTTAAATAGATTTCCATGAAATTTGACAAATATGTTTTTTCAAATTGCGCGTCGACGTATAACAAGGTTTTTGGATAATATAAAAGGAAAAAGGAGCCACCTCCATACGCCAATATTAGAGTAAAAATCAGACTATAGAATTATTCATCATAAATCAGCTGTCTCAATGTAACTTGGTAGAAAATCAGCAGCTGTGTAGACTATCAATATTGCATGCCTCATTGAATGCTATTTTTATGCTCTATTAAATGAACTTAATATTGATTGCGTGCAATAACGCATACAATTAATAACTAAAATAACTTAGTATTGTCTCTCGAACTTTCTCTGCTTTGAACTCGGGCTGTCCTGTTGCCAGTATGTCTTGAAGGAGATGATACACCAACCCAAACAACCATTAGCCGTTTTCACACCGATATCTCGCCGACACGAAATACAGACAGGATTTACTCTGATGGACAGTATAAGAGGAGGCTGCAGTTTATAACTGCGCGAGGTCCAATGTTCACAGAACTACTAGTATTCATGATATTGAAAGATAGTAAGGAAAGGCTCCATCTTCATCTGAAATTGATCGTACCAAGAAATTCTGCTCTCCGAAATCTCAAATATGATAAAAATGTTTCCCATCAGTGAGAAATTTCACCTTCATAAAATTAATTTGTTGATTCAATTCGAATTCCACCGTGATGAGTTATTTCCAGTAGAAGCAGTAACCTTTTCACTTCAATAATAATTTCTGCTCTGTATACTAACAGTATTACATTATACAGTAATATTATACACAGTACTGTGTTCTGTAATATTTCCAGTTCAGAGATGCATCGCAACTCGAAAGTTCATCCACTATCACATTAATTACATTAATTGAAATGTCTTTGTGAGTAATTATTTCATGAGAAAACCTAATTGAGTCTTCCTTTCAGACTCTAGCCTCCAATAATGTTCGCTTTCTTTTCCTAGTGTGCTTCTTCTTTTCTTTCTCCTTCTTCTGAACCACCTCTTTATCCACCTTCTTTATCATTCTCTCCTCTCTCTCCTACTATTTCCCTCCTTTTAGATCCAACACCTCTATTCCCTCTTCGGGTTCCCCCTTCTTCATCATAATCATCATCATCTTCTTCTTCTTTTCCTTCTCCTTCTTCTGAACCACCCCTTTAACCACCTTCTTTATCATTCTCTCCTCACTCTCCTACTATTTCCCTCCTCTTAGATCCAACTCCTCTATTCCCTCTTCGGCTTCCCCCGTCTTCATCATCATCATCTTCCTCTTCTTTTCCTTCTCCTTCTTTTGAACCACCTCTTTATCCACCTTCTTTATCATTCTCTCCTCTCTTTCCTACTATCTCCCTCCTTTTAGATCCAACTCCTTTATTTTCTCTTCGGCTTCCCTCTTCATCATCATCATCATCATCATCATCATCATCATCATCATCATCATCATCATCATCATCATCATCATCATCATCATCATCAACAACAACAACAACAACATCATCATCATCATCATCATCATCATCATCATCATCACCTTCTTCTTCTTCTTCTTCTTCTTCTTCTTCTTCTTCTTCTTCTTCTTCTTCTTCTTCTTCTTCTTCTTCTTCTTCTACTTCCTTCTCCACCTCCTCCTGCTCCTCTTATTCATCTGCTACTCTCTTTTCATTTCCCCACCTCTCTTTCTAATCCTCCATTTACTCTTTCCCTCCTCATCCTTCTCCTTCTTCTCCTTTCCTCCTCAAACTACAATAGATCTTCTCCTCCGCTTTTCTTCGAAAGTTCTCTGGCTTTTCTCCTCCTAGTCTAAGTGAGAAAAACTTTTGGTGCATTGTAGGAGCACAATGAGAATTTTGTTTACTTCTCAGGTTTCATAAGTAAGTTACTAGTGAGAACGAAGAAACGAATACAGATTATAGTGATTAAAACTATAATGAAATACTTAAACATGAAATACTCCATGACTATAGAAGGACCGTTCAAATTCTAGTACTTATATGATTGAGAGCTCTTGGGTTTCATAGTGATTAGTTTATCTGGCAGCTCGTAGTTCATAGAGCGATTACTGAAAGTTTCATGAGAAGTGTTATTGTTTAGTATGAGTTGAAGTTCAAGTTTTACAGCGCTCAAATAAATTTGAAAATCATTATACTATCATCTACTCTCCAAAATAACTAAATTCGTCAAGATTTCACATTGGCTATGTCAATTTAATCAACAAACAATCCCAGTGAGTTGACCAAAACAGCAACTTTTCGACTTCAGCGTCACAAAATAAAAACAAACGTTAACTTCCATGTTTGTTCTTGAAAAGTTTACTGAACGAGGAAACCCGTTATTACAGATACAGCATTGCTCAACTCTCGTGGGAAATTAGTATCGTTACTAAAACTTCTATGGCATGAAGTGCCAACAGTATTTGAGTATTCACTTCACTAAACTTGATATCCTCCTATAAACTATTTTATAAAGAATTCTTGATAGTACTTTTATAGTTATCATTGCTAATGCAGTTCGTCTACTTATCACTGAAGCTGCGTTTACACCAATGTTATTAACCGAATGCTTATTTCTCCGTCCTTATAGATTCTATTAGATTGAACATAACTTATCATACACATGATGAACATACTCGCTTGTCAAGCTCCGTTCAATCTAATAGGATATATAAGGACGGAAAATAAACATTTTGTTAATACCTTTGGTTTAAACGCAGCTTTACGGTATTTGGGATGAATACATTCCATTTAATGAGATCATTGATAAATTGGTCTATTTGAATGCAGATCTTTGCGAACATGTCTCATTCCATACATATTGATACTGATATACATCACATACAATATTGTTTATTTGTTTATAAAAAATCACAGTGACGACTGTATATACAGAGACAAAATATTGAAGATTAATCAATTTCAGACTCCCCCATTCTCTGAGGTACATTTACTAGATAAATAATGCATATTTATTTATTTATTCATATGGCTTTTATTGGCAGAGAATTCCTTTTGAATGTACTGCCTTGCCCTATTACCCAATGTCATTTCCCATGTCAACACTCAAGTTTATAGGTTATGTATTAAATAATGCTGATACTGAATACATGATTCGAATGTGTCTCACAAATCAATAATAATCCTTCAACGAATCATAGTTTTCTCAGGTTATGTGGAGGATACAAATAAGAGTTTTCCAACAAGTTTATTAGTTTTTTTGAAAAAAACAAGTTTTTAATAGACAAATACGCTGGTTCTCCCTGATACATCTCAAAATTTGGTAAGGCTAGCCTATGTAAATAATGCTGATACCGGATACATGGTTTAAATATTTTCTCACAAATCAATAATGATCCTTCATCGAATCATAGTTTTTTTAAGGTTATGTAGAGAATACAAATGGGAAGAATGGAGGCGTGTTGTGAAGGAGGCCAGAGCTCACCTAGGGCTGTAGCGCCGGATAAAGAAAAAAAAGAGAATACAAATAAGATTCGCAAGAAATTATCAGTTTTTGTACAAAAAAAAACAAGTTTTTAATAGTCAGTACAAAATACGCCGGTTCTCTCCGATACATTTCAAAATGTGGTGCTATGTGAGGCTGAGTAAAATAATACAAATGATGAGATTTCTACAATCAATACAAATATTATAAGTTTTACCGCAAATGAAACGACAACACGACACAACATTATCAGTTGAGTGAGTTCTTTCATAATTCAAGACTCTGTCTCCTCCAATACTCGATTCAAGGCTGGCCTAATAAAGAATATTCACTTTCCATCCCATTTCACTGGAGAAAAGATGCCTGTGACATGTCTGAGTAAACCCGTGCACTCCTCCTTCTATTTGAAAGCATCCAACAAGAAAATTCCCCACGCTGTGCAGCCTAATAGGGATGACGTTGAAAAAATCTGAGACTGAAAGCAAGCAGTGCTTCAAAGCAGCAATGAATGGGAAAATATCGTCTGGTGGGAATATGTCAGTGGAAGATCCCCCATCAAAGACGGCGGTCGGGGATGATATCACTCGACATTGATTGGAAAATACCGTTGCCAGGATGAGAGGGAAAATTGAATAGGGAAACTGCGGAGGAAAACATGAACCAGCTGGAGAGCAAGAGGATTTGTGAGATGGTCTTTCGTGATGGGAGCCGTCGAGCGAAAGTGAATTGGTGGGGGGGTTAAATACTTAATCACTTTTAAACGGGAGCGATTACGCGAGGGTGATGGACCGATCACTACACGCAATCACCCCTTTCCCACCCTCACCAACAAATACCCTTACATTCCCTTGGCGTCGTTTCATCCCCTACCACCCCCTCCACACCAACATCGAACCCTTACATTTATCACATTCTACATTCCCACACACGCCCCAAATCGCATTTCGATATTATTTCTCCTGTTAGAAATTAAAGCTTGTACGGTTGTCCCTGTTGAATGGATTTTTGTAACTATGGTGAGGTCCACATTGTAATGACAGTGGAGAAAGATAGCAGAACAAATCAAATCAAATTTTTTCACTCGAAATAAGAATTTCTCTGGATGTTGAACGACACATCCAGAGGAGTTTATTCATAAATTCATACATTACATATTTCTTCACACATTTTCAATAATTTAACAATATTCAAGGTTTACAAAATGATACCTCACTATATAATATATGTGTCGAGGTTTTCATCAAATTAATACTAATTTATGCTACAACAGATGATACAACAATTCCAAAAAATCTAAAACTATATCTATTACCCTAAGCATCACCTAGTACAAAAATACTAGGTACTATAAACCGAGGTACTATTTTCTACCTATAAATTACCTTATTTAAAAAGAATACTACTTGAATCTAAATCCTACTTACTATTAGTTCCTCACTACTTTGTATCCCAATACTGAATAACCAATGTCTAATTTTTCTTTTGAAGCTATTGAAATTTTCCTCTCCTTTGATTTATAATGGTTTTCTATTAGATATTGTAGGCCCTACAGAATATCAGCAGAAGTATAACACGACAAGTTACAAGTGAACAAGAAACTACCATAGAGAAACAATAGCGTAAGTAGATATTCCAAGGTATAGGGTGTTTATGTCGCAACTTTTACTGTTATCTCAAGCCGATTACTGTTGATTATTGTCGATTTTTGTTGGGGTGCGAGTATATGAACGCACAATATGAGAGACTACCAGTGTCACACAGCTTCACGGGAAAGAATTGCATAAACTATCGGCATGAGATAACAGTAAAAGTTGCGACATAAACGCCCTTTACCATGGGATATCTACTTATGCTATTGTTTCTCTATGATACTACTCACAAAAAGTACAGTATGTTACTGGACTTTGTCCGCGAAAAGGAGTCAGATCCAAAGTGTTATAAGTAAGATTATTTAATTCATAACTTGATATAGTTGAAGATTTTGTAGGAGAAGGAGTTGTGAAGAAGAAAGATTCAGAGATCTATCTAAGTATGATACGATCATCTGTCTTGTCAATGCCTCCAATAGACGGTAGCTGATACAGGTTATTGATGTAATATTAACTGTTCATTCTCGTTTAAAATAATCAATTATATTTTATTGAGCAAGAATTTCATTTTTCAATAATTTCATAATGAATTCATTCATTCTCGTTTAAAATAATCAATTATATTTTATTGTGCAAGAAATTTTATTTTTCAATAATTTCATAATGGATTCATTCATTCTCGTTTAAAATAATCAATTATATTTTATTGAGCAAGAAATTTTATTTTTCATAATGAATTTTCATGATTAAGACGAAATATTTTGTTAATTAATAATTAGTTCTACATTGTTAAAAGACGATCTGGCAGCAGAGCGCTATCTGCTTTGTTGAATGATAGACAAGGATAGCAATACCATTGCTAATCAAACACTGCCATTATAACGTGGACCTATATAATATAGTAGGATGGAATGTCCTTTGACATGGAATGATTTTTGTATGAGACTTGTAATGTGGAATTAATCTATCACATCTATAATTTTCTGATCTATTACAAACTGCAATGTCGAAGTGGAGTTTTGAAATAGTGATTGGTTATCAACGTTACTGTAACCAGTTATGCAGAATGAAAAAGGAAGTCTCTTCTATTTTAATGAATTTGATGTGAATGATTATAACGGAAATTGCATTGAAGTGAAATGTTAGCTGTTATAAATACGTCTAATGTTTCATAGGGTGATTACGTCTATATCATCAAGTTATGAACAGGGTGTGGGTTGTTAGCCAGGGGATTGGAACTTAGCCTGACATGCTCTGCCCGGTTGTGAGTTTGAATCATAAGTAAGTAAATAAAGTGAGAATCATAAAGTAAGTAAATAAAGTGAGAATCATAAAGTGAGTAAATAAAGTGAGAATCATAAAGTAAGTAAATAAAGTGAGAATCATAAAGTAAGATTATTTATGTAAACAATTACTGAGGTTTGTATGCTGCCGGTTTGGTCATCTCATCGAGCTAGGCACTATTTTCATAACCTGAGCACAAGTTGAAAGTACAAAATATGTGAGCTACATACACAATAAAATATAATCCTATTATATTAAGCAAGCAATTTCTGTATTTATATATCTGGTTATTTTTATATCTGGTTATTCATGTTTAACGGATCTCGAAAACGGCTCTAACGATTTTCACGAAATTTGGAACATAGTGGGTTTATGATATAAAGATTCGATTGCACTAGGTCTCATCCTAGAGAAAACTCGCTGAACGACATTAAAAGGATAACAATTCATCCTTGACTGAAACAGCTGTGGATAGTTTAATGCTTTGTTTTCGGTCAATAAAAAATTATTTGATTTTATTAGTAAAAAAGTGAGTATGTGATAAATAAAAATATCGCATCCCCGAAACTCATAAGATATCGTATAGCCAGCTGTGAAATATAAATACGATCATTTTAGAGAATTGTGTTCTGTTTATCAATAAATGAAAATAACGAGCGAAGCTCGGTGCCCCGATATTAAATTTTGATGCAGAGACAACTGTGGAAACAAATTGAAACTGGAATAGTCGTGATGGAAGTAATCTTCAAAAGGTAATCATAAAGTTTATCAGAATCATATTTGAAAGAAGTTCATGAGAATTTTAATGGCGGTGAAAAATGCTTCAAGGGTTACTATTCTCAAAGCTGCATCGAAACTTGAATGTCCACGATCAATAAATAAAGTTTCAAAAGTGAGTTCTCAGAAATATTTCCTAGAAAAATGCATTGGAACTCGAATAGCCGTGGTAAATAATAATGCCTCACAAGAGAATTCTCCGTAACATTCCGTGATCGAATACCTCGAAACGTGATTAAAGGCTCCCTAATCGTAATGGAGAGTGGCATGTGACTCAAATAACTTGTATCCACCAATCACAGAATTGCTTTTTCCTGCGGAGACGTTTCAAGTTTTTTATTTTCTCGGATCACTAAGTCGACGCTGAGCTGTGACAGCGACAGAGAAATATTGGAGAAGTTGGGGGCTTCATGAAGTATTCCGGCAGAAGGTATATCATTCTCGTATTCCGCGCCACTGTCTCCGCGTTGCCCTATCACGGAGTTATCTCTATAAGACGGAGTTTGTCAGTAATTTTTCAGTAGGATACCAATTCCACATCCACGCTGCTCGGCCTGTCTGCCATACTGTGACACTTCGCTCACAATGGCTGGCTATTGTAGAGCTCGAGAAAAATTGGAGAATTTTGGGAATTGCTTTCTTAGTGTCACAATACCAAGGTTTGCTGTGACTGTTTTTTATTATTTTTATTCCTTCTCTTCTCCCATAATTCACTCATCTAAGTGATCTAGATAAGAATTCCATTTTATAAATTACCAACACTAATCAATGTGTGATAATATTACCTATTAATCATTGAGTTGTCATTTGATTATGAACTATGAAATTATTTTTCATTACTATTATCATTTGTCGGTTACGTTTCTGAAGCTGCGTTTACATCGGAGTTGATAACACGAGTTATTAACTTGATTGAATCGTCAAAAACTTCTCATAACAAAAGTTAATAGCTCGTGTTTATAACAGAAAATTCCTTGTTATTAACAAGATCTGGTTATCAATATAATTGACTTCCATATGATTTCATTTAACGAGACTATCCATATGATATAACAGCCGGAATAAAAAGCAAAAAATTGTCTTCAAAATACTTTAAATTGAAACAGGTGTGATCATCAATATGATGGTCTTCATCTGATCTAATGTGAACAAATTATAGTGCGTTTACACTAAAATTGATAACAAAAGTTTTTATTGTTGATAAAATTTTCTTTTGGCTGCTAGTTTTGTTATCAACAAAAGTTAATAACTTTGTCACGTGTTTCGTCTGCAGCTGTAGTTATTAGGGAACAGCTGTAGTTGTAGGGTAGGGATTCTGGGCGAGGGGTTGCGGGGAAGATAGGAACCTGTTATTAACAAAAGTTGATGCAATGAAACAGGCTTTTGTTATTAACATAACATATTCCCTTTGATCTTTACCGACTCTTGATGGATAACATGAATCTTATTGATAACAAGGAATTGCCTGTAAGAAACACGAGTTATCAACTTTTGTTAGGAGGAAATTTTGTCAATTCAGTGAAGTTGTAAGCTTTTTGTTAATAAATCGTGATATTAACTCCGGTGTAAACGCAGCTTTACACATGATTTTTTGAAGCTATTATGATTTTCATCCAAAGTTCAAGTGAACTATTAATTATTGTCCTATTATAGGATTGTGAGGAGGCCAATTTAAGCCAAATTAATTAATTCATTTTTATTCATTCATCCATTGTGCAAAATACCATTATCATAATATGATTTGTAGGAAAAACTAGGCTGAGCCTGTACTGTTTTTCTCCAAAAATTTTGATAGAGTTTTGATGTTGTCCAAATATTTTTAGGTTATGTAAACACACACTGCTTCGTTAAAGTTTAACAACTGAGAATTTCAATGGCTAGTTTCAACACATATTCCAGTTTCATACCATGTGAAAATGGATTTTGAAATTCCACAATTACTTAATTCTGAAAGTACAGACAAGTCAATAGACATTACAAATTAATTTAGTATGTTGGTTAGAAAGTCGAAGAAACATAACATATATAATGTGAGATTCCTATTGTTCCTATCCAATAAATTTTGTTATCAATAGCGATGGTAAATATGTAGTACCAGTGTCTATAGCTTCTCAACGGAATTCCTAATGTTTGATTCATATAGATATCTCACGGAATCTGCAAACACGTTAGTCATTCCGCACGATTTTAACTAGTTTGTTGATATTGTGATCATTTATTCAACTCAATTGAATATGAAAATGTTTTAATAGCGTGCTCCATTCAATGAAGTGGGCAATTTATCACCAATATAGAGGAAGAGAGAACTGGAGCAATTACACAAGAAAAATGCTGATACAGGTTCCCTGATGACAAGACTTTATTAGGGAGCGATAGCATGAAAAATTTAGTCGACTGGAGAATGGGTAGAAAATGAAGTGGGCACGAAAAAAACTGCTGTACAAGGTCGAGACATAAATATAGAAAAAAGAGGAAAGCTTCGATGGAGAAAGGAAAAGGGACCGGAAAACGTGCAAAAAAAAGTGGCAGCTAATAAAGCAAGGTGAAAGACCCTACTAATGAAGACGATTCTATTCAAAAACTGCTCCAATAAAGAGTTCAAATTAGTGTTCTTATGAATAAGGTAGTTTAGGATGGAAGTGAGGGGAGGTGAACATCAGTATCGTGTGGAAACGTTGTAGGTTGGGGGGGGGGTGGTGTTGTAAAGGGGTGGGGTTGACGAGCAATCTAGCTGACGTGATTTTCAGATTGAAATGTTCCTTTAGAAATTAGGTGGATGACGTAGTATGACGTAGGGAGGTTGCATGCCCCATTTCGTCTATTCACAAGTTTAACACTTTGTCCAATCACCGCTCGGCTTCAGTTACGTTACACCTAGTCGATAAATGTTCAAGACAGGAGGGGGCAGGGTTGTGGAGGGGCGAGAGAGGTGAGGTTGATCCAACTTGAACAATTTCATTATTCCTTCCCCGTACATCATAACATCATCGTGTCAAGGGGGGAGCGACGAGAGAGGGGTTCCAGTGTTCAAGGGGAAAATTGAGGGGGCAAGGGAAAGTTGAGCCCTTGTTTGTCCATCACTGCCTGCTGACTCAATTAGGCCAGCTGCCTGCCTTCTGAATGGGACTTCAACTTCAGCTGTAATTTCTGAACGGTGTTGCCACTTTCACCGGAAAGATGGCGGCAGTATTATTGGAAACGAGGCAGAAACGCTAATATGAATATGGGATTGACTTGTTCGTTTTTGCGTTTCACAGTGGATTGATTGGGGAGGCTTTTGCAATGGAAATGTTTTACTACTTCAGTGTAACAGAAGTTCCCTGCTAAACGATTTTGAACGTATATTAACGTATGACTGGCATCATCTATGGTCAAGATAATAATTATTATGGTCGCATCTATTATAAAGTGCTTAATGATAGTTTACAATAGTTTAAACCATACCTGGTTCAAACCATCAATCTCTATTCAAATCAAGTTTATGCATATGGTTTCAAGATTACAAGGTTCAAACTTAATATCGGGGCACCGAGCTTCGTTCGTTATTCTTATTTATTGATAAACAGAACACAATTCTCTAAAATGATCGTGCTTATATTTCACAGCTGGCTATAATTATGTCATCTTATGAATTTCGGGGATGCGATATTTTGATTTTCCACATACTCACTCGCTCACTCACTTTTTTACTATCCACAGCTGTTTCAGCCAAGGATTAATTATCTTTCTAATGTCGTTCAGCAAGTTTTCCCAAGGATGAGACCTAGAGCAATCGAATTTTCATATCATAAACCTACTATGTTCCAAATTTCGTGAAAATCGATAGAGCCGTTGAACATAAATAACCAGATATAAATATACAGAAATTGCTCGTTCAATATAACAGGATACTGTAGAATGTATAGCCTACAGCTAGTACAGCGAGAAGTCGGTTTAACATTAAATTCTGTCCACATTTACTTTCCCTGAAATTGAGTACCCATGTAAATCATTGCTACTAACCTCTTCTGTAGTTTGAAAATTCAATCTCACAGTGTTGAGCCACCTCAGGAATATTAATGAATTGAATAAATTGGATCAACATAACTCTAATTTTTGAGATGAATTTTCTATTTCTCAACCTGACGTAAATAGGAAAGTTATTTCCATACAATAAACAATTCCTCAATGAACAATATTCGAGAGAAAATAATCTACAGTTAACAATAGTTCCCAGTACAGTTAATAAATTGCCTCAATCAATTCATATCAAGATGATGACAGTAAGGCTAGGCACACACTAGTTAGTCAAGACATGATCAGACACGTTTAGTCATACTACTTCACATAGTTACTTATGGAGACAATGTCCAATTGCAATGACTAATCAGTGTTAGTTGCGTCATAAGCAATAATGTGGAGTATTGTGACTAAACATGTCTGATCATGTCTTTCTTGTTTTGACTAACTGGTGTGTGCCTAGCCTAACACTAAACTGATCTATTATTAAGAGTAGAGATGGATCTTGCTTAGCAAATAAAATGAAGTTTATCTAGTAAGATTCTAAACAAACAGCATTCTTTACGAATGAAACCCATTCTTCCAGTATAATAGTAACAGCATAAATAAATTGAGACTCACAACATAATGATACTATGGTGAGGTCCACATTACAATGTCAGTGTACGATTGACAATACTGTTGCTGTCCTTTTCTATCATACAACAAAACAGATAGCACTATCTCTCTCTCGCTTTGCAATGTTGTCTATGTACCAGAATATTTTATATTTACTTTTGACAATGACTGTACAAAACTGAACAAACCATATTCTCAGCCGTCATTTTTTTCTTCATTCTATCAAAATACTTGAGTTCACAAGTCGTATAATTGATTTAAAATGTATTTTTGAAACAATGAAATGATTTTTAAACATCACCTTATGAGAAACACAAATTAAAATACCTGAAATGACATTTTAAAAGTTGATAACTAACCATCCTAGACTTCATCCATGCTTAAGTTAGCCTACCCGTATAGGTTAGAACTACTCGTACCGGTATAAATAATAATATTGAAAGTTATTTCAGGATTAATCCATTGAAATGACTTATTTTTATACCGGTATAAATAATAATATTGAAAGTTATTTCAGGATTAATCCATTGAAATGACTTATTTTTATATAGGATTTCTATTTTGCTGTTATTTTTAAAGGAAATTGGGATAGAATACCTACCAAATAACTCAATTTCTGTTGTTTTGAAATTCAGATTGTTGTATTACAGCTTTTTAAATTAGCCGCCATATCAGGTTTGTATAAAAATAAAAATCTGATCTCAGTCATGAAAGCAAATTTTTGAATCAAATTATGAAAAAATATATTTCCTTTATCAATTTGACATTAGATTGATTATTCTATCAAGGAAATGATAATTATTATTAGATTAAATTTAATGGGATGAATTGAGTAACAGCTGTGTACAGTCAGTGGCAAAATGGAGAAACTTGGCAACGTTTTTCTACTATCTTTCTTCACTGCCATTATAACGTGGACCTCACTATATATAGTCATAAGTTACCTCAATTGTTTTACCAAATCAGCTGGGTTGAAAACATTTCTGCACTAAAGAACCATATGTGATAACAATGAATGACAATCAGTTTGCATGGACTTCATACGGAGTGACCAAATAACGTCAACAAGAAATGAATCCATTCCTCGCATGCCGCTGCCTTAAACATGAAACCGTTTACCCAAAACCGTCTGACACTAACAAAAGAGTACAGGAATCTCGAAAGGAAAAGTGGAACACTAAAATCTCTAAGACACAAAATTGAAACGGGAGTGAAAGATAAGGCGTTTCGCGTGCAGGATAATTGTAAACAAAAAGAAAAGCCCCGCTGTGCTGTGTTCGGTTATTTAATAAGAGAAACGTTACGAAAAGACGTGCGCGATTTGATATGAGGTGACGTTCTGTGGGGTGAGGTTGGAGAGAAAGAGTAAAAGAGAGTGTGACAGATAGGTAGCGGAAGAAAGAGAGAGCTAGGTAGAGTAGAGAGATTGGGGAGACAGTTGAGTAACAAATAGTTGAGAAACCGAGAAAGAGAGAGAAATTCGTGAAGATGAAGGGAAAGGCAGGGGAACGCAAAAATGAGTGGTAAAAAAGGAAGACACAAACTGAGAAAAAGTGTTGGCGAGGAACAGAAACGTAGAACCATGAGAAGGGAATAATAGCGTAAGTGAGGGCTAGGTAGAGTAGAGAGAGATTGGGGAGAGAGTAAGGGTAACAAATAGTTGAGAAACCGAGAAAGAGAGAGAAATTCGTTAAGATGAAGAAAAAGGCAGGGGAACGCAAAAGTGAGTGGTAAAAAAGGAAGACACAGACTAAGAAAAAGTGTTGGTGAGGGACAGAAAAAAGGTTGGCACCAAAAGAAGGGAATAATAGAAATAATATCAGGGAAAAATGAAGAAGAAAACAAGAAGTCAGAGAAAAGAGAAAGAAGACATTCTGAGGAGGTGCTGATGATAATAGGGTTTTGAAATACTGCAAGATAGAATGTCTATGACACTGAGAACACAGGAATTATAAAACATAAGTAGAAGTAAAACAGGAATAGATCTACATGGTAAAACGGTAGCTGGAGCAAATGAAAATAGAAGAAAGGATGAGCAATCTATGAATATCAAAAGAAGGAATTTTGCTTTGGATAGAGACTGATTAGATATAGTATCTTCATGCAGTATTCAAGATGAGAATGAGAATTGATGGGAATAAAACATATTAAAACGTAGCAATGAAGAATTTCAAAAATGATGGAAGCAATAAATGATACTCCAGATGAGAAATCTATGAATAACAAAAGAAGGAATTCGGCTTTGAATAGAAACTGATTGGATAGTATATTTATTTATACAGTATTCAAGAAGAGAATGAAAATTGATGGGAATCGAAAATAATAAAACGTAGCAATGAAGAATTTGAAATATGAAGAAAGCAAATGATACCCCACTGGAGAAGTGAGACAAAATGAGGCCGTGAACAGATATTATACAGGTTAAATGAAGAGGGAAGAGAAGAGTAAATGAAAGTGGAAAAAATGCTCATTGACATGAACAAAAATACTTCAAAAAGAAGAAGAAAGTACAAAGAAATTGGAAGAAGCAACGAACGGAAGGAAAAGGAAGATGAAAAGAACAAAGAAACCCGTGGGTGGTTGGGGGGGGGGGTTGAATAGGGAAAAAAGAGGATGGGTAGCAAAGGATGGTGATAATATTTGAGTCAGTTGAATAAGAATGAGCAGAGATAGCCGACACGGCAGCGTAAATTACGGTCACCTGGCTGGTTGCACGCGATTTGTGCCCCCGTCCCTTCAGGGTGAAGGGGGGAGCTACTATCCCTTCAAAGGGTCCTCACCACCCTAGAAGGGTTGAGGGGGGACATGACATCACCTACACCGCATGGCATGGCATGGCATTTCAACACGCGGTACGGCATGATACAAACAAATCACCCACCATCTTACACCTCGATCCCATGCCACACATTGCACTGTGTTCCTCTATAATAAGAAGAAAGAACCATCGTGACACACTTGGTGACTCACAAATATTTATTGTATGAGTCACAAGCATGTGCCACTGGATTTTGAGAGGGTTTAAGGTGTGAGATTGGTTGTTGTTTATGGTTTTGTCAGTTATACAGGTTTCTTCAATAAGTTGGATGAAAATAACGTTGGGAATATTAATTTGATTATTCGAATATTGCTTTCTCGAATAAAACTGATATAAGTAGTTGTATTTTCAGCAATATTTATTGTATGAGTCACAAGCATGTGCCACTGGATTTTGAGAGAGTTTAAAGTGTAAGATTGGATGTTGTTTGAGGTTTTAACAGTTGTACAGGTTTCTTCAACGAGTTGAATGAAAATAACGTTGGGAATATTAATTTGATTATTTGAATATTGCTTTCTCGAATGGAACTGATATAAGTAGGTGTATTTTCAGCGAAATTACTATTGACTATTGTTTGTGGTTTTGTGAGTTTTACAGGTTCATTCAATGAATTAGATGAAAATAATGTTCGGGAATATTAGTGTGATGAATCTATTTTCAACTTGATCTAATAGATATGGCTTTCTCGAATGTAACTGATATAAGTAGTTGTATTTTCAGCAGAAATACTATAGACTATTGATTGTGGTTTTCTAAGTTTTACAGATTTAATCAATGAATTAGATGAAAATAATGTTGGGAATATTAATTTGATGAATCTATTTTCAACTTGATCTAATAGATATGGCTTTCTCGAATGGAACTGATATAAGTAGGTGTATTTTCAGCGAAATTACTATTGACTATGGTTTGTGGATTTGTCAGTTTTACAGGATTCTTCAATGAATCAGATGAAAATAACGTCGGGAATATGAATTTGATTGATCTATTTTCTCCTTGATTAAACAGATATTACGCTCTAGAATAAAACTGATGAAAGTAGTTGTATTTTTAGCGAAATTACTATCGACTATTGTTTGTGGTTTTGTAAGTTTTACAGGTTTATTCAATGAATAAGATGGAAATAACGTTGTGAATATTGATTTGATGAATCTATTTTCAACTTGATTTAATAGATATGGCTTTGCACATATGGCTCAGATGCACACACACTAAAGAATATGACAGCTAATACGTTAATAGAAGCTTCCAAGTGGTTCAGAGCGAATGGCTTCAAATTAAATGAAGACAAAACTCAGTTTCTGACATTTAGCCAGAGAGATCACACACTAAACAACAGCAATAGTATCAAATTCCTTGGATTAATGTTTGACCCCAAGTTGACTTGGGAACCCCACATAAATTTCATTACTGGTAGGCTAGCTAGAGTTATTTATTTAGTGAGACAATTGAAAACTTTAGTTCCAGAACAATATCTCAGGAACTCATACTTTGCATTTTTTCAAAGCATAATTGCCTATGGTATCTTAATATATGGGAATAGCAGCCACATGAACAAAGTATTATTATTGCAAAAAAAAGCAGTCAGAGTTTTGTCTGGTGCAGACTATCTGAGCCACTGTCGACCTCTTTTTAAGAAACTTAAACTATTGACAGTCATAAATTTGTATATCTACAATGTAACTATTTATACAATGAAAAACTTACCTAATTTGAAGACAAGATGCAAAATTCATGCTCATGATACAAGATATAAACATCAAATTGACATACCATATCAACGTCTCTCCACAAGCATGAAGCATTATGACAGCATAGGACTAAGAATCTATAATAAGTTACCTACAGAGATCAAATGTTGTGCTAACATTGTTCATTTCAAGAAATTACTATTTAATTGGCTTGTTGGGAGACCGTTTTATTGTTTGAACGAATTTTTTGATAGTACCTGAATGAATGTATTTTGTGTTCTATATTTTGATTTTGTGTTCTAGATTTTGTTTACTGTGTGACTTTGTCAATTACCAATGTTGGTTATGACAATAAAATTTATTTATTTATTTATTTATTATTTCTCGAATAAAACTGATATAAGTAGGTGTATTTTCAGCGAAATATGTGGATACATCGACTTGAAAAGTAAACACTTGTCCTTCTCCTTCGATCTTGACGTTTAGAATTGTAATTCCATTAGAATTGGAACCGTTTTGGTTGTAAGTTAGCTTGTGGTACTTTTCTGTAAGTTGTATGATTCTGGATGATTGAATTAATAAAAAATAAATATTTCTTCCAAGTTAAATTCTTCCATCTTATGAAGGAGAGAATATTTTCGCTGCAGATGATTACATATGAGTCCTGGGCAGATCTTGGGAGAATAATTTTTTTTGTCAGCCAACCAGTCAGTCAGTTGACATTCGACAGTTTTTCTGTGGAAATTATAAATGTTGCCTCTTCTGTGAGAATGGGACAGAAGTCTTCATTACTCCTCCAGTGAACTTCTCTTGCAACAATATGAAGCATAAATTTATGAGAATATTCAGTTACTCATTCATGCTATTCATGATTCATGTTGTTATTTTTTATTGTTGTTCATGCAAAAATCATGGAAAATTTAATGTTCACATGTTTGTGTATTTTGAATGGTTCCAAATTTTCTCAAATAACTCAATATTGTTCGTTACAAGTGGTATTTGTGTGGAATATTTCTAATCAATTTATCAATTCAAGTCATCTAAATTCAAAATTCATAGTTTACATCTTCATTTAAAACTAAAATTGTATAACAAATAATTATACACATGAAATTCTAACCTCGTCACCTATGAATTTGGAAGAAAAATAGCACAAGGACTACCTTATTATTCTATCTACCAATGTTATTGGTAGATGATATAATATAATATAATATAAAATAATAAGACCCATTAGTGTAATTTGCATTGTAAATAAATGAATAAAAACATAAATCCTCCATTCATCTAGAATCTCTATGAATTTATATTCTAAAGTATTCTCGGATAAATTATTCTCTTCATAAAGTATCCTTTCTCTTGTATTCTCTCAACTTGAATCACCCTCACCATTCAAGGTTCATGCACACAACGGTCTCAGTTCAGTGAGCTGAAAATTGAAACAACCAACTTTTCAGCTTCAAAAGCTCAACTTGAAGAACTCCATGTGTGTGCTCCAAGTGAGCACCTTGGAATCATAATATTATAAAGCACTTTCTTACCGTGCGTCTGTGTGCACACACTCAAGTCATGAACTAGATTGGTGAGAGTGTGTCAGTGTGCATATATTACATTCAGTATCTGTGTGTTGGTGTGAAGGTACTTGAACTTATATTATTATGAAGTAGTGTTGGTGTGTTCTTACAGAAATCATGATATCTCGAGATGTGTGTGAGTGTGTGGTGGTTGATTGTGCATACGGGTGCGTGAGACCCTCACACACCGCCCAACTTTGATAGGAGAGTTTTCAACATTCCTGAGCAAAGTTTCTTTGGAGCAGCGAGCGCGGCGCCGAGGCGAGACTAGTTGGAAACCACTGGCACACCTGCGCCTTGTCAATCAACGAGTGATGGAAAGCATTGCCGGCAGAAAGAGACAGTGAAATAGTGATCGCGGCGGCTGGAGCGAGACAGAAAACTCCCCAACCAACAATTCTCTAATTTCTTCTTACTCGGCAACTTTGCACATTCAGAATATTATAGGAAACACAAAATTAGAAGACATCAGCTTGCAATTAGCTCGCGATTGCCAGCCTCGAGCAGCTTTTCACAGGATTATGGAAACATTGTTCATCACTCCATATCTCCGGCTGTTGAATTAATCTCCATTAGAAAGTTGGGGCTCTTGGGACGGTACAGTGTGTACATTCAACTGCCGAAACACACACTTCTCCAAATACATTATGTGATTGGATGGGTTTTGAAAAATGGTGCACGTTATTGCGCTCCAATGATTGATATTTTGTTCAAACTCCAATATTGACTCAACAAACTCCAATGTTTACCAGTAAACAAGAACTTCATGGAAAACAGGTACGCATTTTTTCTAACAAATACATCTTAATTCCAGATCTTTTACTCCAGATCTTTTATTCCAGATCTGTTGCTTCGAATTATATATCTACCGATTAAATTAAGAAAATCAATGTCTTCCTCCTCCATACGATTCTCCCATTAGCAGGATGAATTTGTAATATATTTTGATGAGTAATGTGAATCTGATTACTCCTATATATGTTGATACTCGTTTTCAAAATTACAATCTATGTAATAAATTTCAATAATTTCATACGAAATCTATGTTGAAACTCATAGACCATGATCGTAAAGATGGAAAATGTTTGAGTTAATAATCACGAATAATCTCATCATTTTATTGTAGTTCATAATATTGCGAATTATGTCATTGAGTTAGTTTGCTTATATAAATCAACTTTCACTTGAATTATCAACTCTACAATATCACAGTTTGTTTATATAAATTAACTTTCACTTGAATTATCAACTCTACAATCTCATCATCATGTAGTTCATAATATTTTGAATTATGTCATTGAGTTAGCTTGTTTATATAAATTAACTTTCACTTGAATTATCAACTCTACAATGAAATCAACTGAGTATTCGAATTATTAACTTCTGTTCATAATAGGATAGAATTGTATTGAATTTTGAGCGAGTGAAATAAAATTTATTCTATTCTATTCTAATATTGTGAATTATCTCTTTGATTCAGTTTGTTTAATTTTTCTTCAATTATTTTAATTTTTTAGTTTTTAACTAGTCAGTTGTTTAAATACTCAGTTGTTCTAGATTGTATTTGAGGGTTGAGTGTAAGAGAGGGCCGGCTACAACTTCGCTCTCCTATGTTTGAAATAAAGGCAGCATATCAATCATTCTGATCTCTTGCCTTTTCAATTCCAAATTATCTTGGAACTATTGATGTATAAGCCCTATACCGTACATCATGTATCCTTGATCCACTCTTTCAAATTGAATGAAGCGTGTTTTGAATTGGAGAATTACCTTATACAAGGTCAAGGTGATCTGATGATCATTCATCAGAATTAAGGATGGGTAGAGCCATAGCCACCTCTAATACAAGGCCGCGGCCTACGATATTGCAACGTCGCAGTGTAGGCCTAGAATCTAATACATGATTGGTGAAAACATCAACTGGTATTTTTTCAAATCTTTTTCACCAATCATGTATTAGATGCTAGGCCTACACTGCGACGTTGCAATATCGTAGGCCGCGGCCTTCTATTAGAGGTGGCTATGGTAGAGCTTCTCTGTATTATTTTCCCAGTATATAAGTGCTTCATAACATGGTGTGAGGCATTTAAGCTGACGATTTGATTAATTATTTGAAATGATTGATCCAACCTGAGAAAATTCCAACATATCAAACAGTTTCTATGAATAATCCATCTGATCGCTTGATTGTTTGTAACTGATTCGTTGTTTGGCCCAAACAGGTTAACATGGGAAATCATAAGGTGGAACAATTGCGAATTTTCAAAGTGATGGACATTTCAAGTAGTAGCTGAATTAGGTATTTAGGTAAACTTGAGAAGAAAGAGTCTGGATAATGATTATTAGTGAACTATTCGCCATGATCCACGAAGACAAGCATTTCAGTTCAAGCTCTAAGAGATTGATGAGCTCAAGAGCTCAAGAGATTCATGAGCTCAAGACATTCATGAGCTCAAGAGATTCATGAGCTCAAGAGATTCATGAGCTCAAGACATTCATGAGCTCAATACATTCATGAGCTCAAGACATTCGTGAGCTCAAGAGATTCATGAGGTCAAGAGATTCATGAGGTCAAGAGATTCATGAGCTCAAGACATTCATGAGCTCAAGACATTCGTGAGCTCAAGAGATTCATGAGGTCAAGAGATTCATGAGGTCAAGAGATTCATGAGCTTAAGACATTCATGAGTTCAAGACATTCTTGAGCTCAAGAGATCCATGAGCTCAAGAGATTTATGAGCTGACTCGAATCAATCCATATTCAGTCCACTAGATACAAATACAAGATGGTACTTAGGCCATAAATAGGTATGTTACTACTTACAACTAATTTTTCATGACTTGATTTCATCAGAATGATTATTCTATCGAATAATTCATATGATATGGAATTTAAAAACTACATGAATCACCATTGAATCATCTTCTCCCAATTATCATCCCAAAAGTGAACCAACTCTCATAAATAATTAACCATGATAGAACTCGTTAACTGAATCGTAGATAGAAGAGAAACCATGTCTAGTAATTCACGTATGCACTGATCCGATTTCATGATCCAACAATTTCAATCAAATCGAATTTCAAACATAATCACGTGTGGGAATACATTTCCACCTGCATAAGAATACAGGGAAACCTCATTAACAGACCGAGCTGATCATGAAACATAATTAATTATAGCGAATTATCGCTCCTCTCATTTCAATCGTAGCGCTCGTCAAAACCAATTTGGGAGGAATTCCAAAATCGAAGGTAAAATAAATCTGCTGATAGCTATCCCAGGAATTTTCGCAGAATATCATCAGTGAGAGGGAAATATTACAAGCGGATGATATTATAGCGAATTTACAATATTCATTTTATTCCCACGCGGTTTTGATTGTTGGAGGGAATAATTCCAGGTGATTCATGCATCTAGGTTATGACTCACTAGAATTAGAAGCAATTCGAGTAATAACCGTTACTAGTATGGCTATTATTGTCCCTTTTCCTGAATCACATAGAATAATCCAACATTATCAATGAATCACTTTCGTAACACAAGCGAAAAAAATAAAAACTATTCAAATACAAATAAACCGAGCTAATTATGCTGTGGGAAACGATACAAACCATGATCGGAAAGTGTATGTATGTGCGAAAGGTCATGAAATCCAAACCACATGTGCGGTAATGGACTGAACATAATTAATTTGACAAGTATGGTGCTTTCTCCCTTTTGCAAACCTGTCATATCACCCCATCACATGGTGAAGTGGGAGAATACCCTTGATGCACACACTCTAATCTTCCTCTCACTCACACTTTCTAGCTCTCACACCCTGTCAGGCTATCTGTCTTTCTTCCTCTCTCTGTTTATCACTCTCTATAACACAAACATCATCTCACGGTCTCTCTCTCTCTACCCGGTCGTGTGTCAATTCAAAGGATATTTTATATCCTTCTGAAAGAATCGACAATTATTTGTTGAAACACCGCCGATTTATGAAGTTACATAAAATTATTATATTATCGTTATTTAATAATTCTAATTGCATTTCTATATTTTTTCTCATCGATTAATTATTCATACTTTGTGAAATTCGTTGAATAACAAAGATTATCGTCATTCAATGTAAATTAGTGTATAAGCAGTAATAGTACTTTATGTAACAAGTCCGGTAACGATAATTTACCGCATATGTATGATTGTTCCTGCCCGAAACGTAGTTGAGGGTAGAATTATCATACGAATGCGGTGAATACTTTACCCTACAAGTTACGTACAATATTTTTTGTCATACTTATCTGAGAAAGAATAATATTGCTGAGAAACAGAAACCATTACCTGCTGCTTCTCGAGCTACTTCATTCTATAAACATGACCTAGCCCTTAGCGCCTAGTTCATAACAGACAGACCCTTCGAGCTCAAATAAAATAATACAGGCCTAAATATTATTAGATTTCAGATGAGTTCTTAAAACTTGAAACTCCTTAAATGAGTTCTTCAATATTATTCGCGTTAGTATATTAATTACTCAGATTATATTAGGACTCAGTAGAGTCCCAACATACTCGACTGTAAAAAGAACATAATGATCTCTTTACAGTATAGTATGCTGTAATGAAAATCACATGTTTTCTTGTTCTGCAAACAGCTGTTTACCGGCTTGATTTAATGCATGGAAAACAGCTGCAATTGAGTAAGTATGACAAAAATATTGTAACATACATGAATAAAGAAATCTAATCCAATCTAATCTTTCTCCTAAAGGCTGTGTGGCAGAGAGGACCTGGAGTCCTAACTCCGTCCTTGATAAAGGCAATCAATCAATCAAATCTCCCTTTTTCTTTCTCTCTCCCTCTGTTTCTTACTCTCCCTCTCTCACTAAAATTATCTCACAGTCTCTCTCTTTCTCTTCAACCGTTCGACAATCAACCCAACTGCCCTGTGAATCGGCTGTATTTTCCCTAGTAGCATTCCCTGTCAGCATTAGTTTACCAGGAAGAATTGATGCTACTTATGAGGAACGCTGTCAGTTTGAGGTGAACCCCACCAGAGAGGCCCGCCTCCAATGAATATCAAACATGCTACATTACCAACACAAGATTTATCACTCAGCGATTATGGCTAATTACTATCTGTAGTGGCACTGTATCAAACTGCCTCCATCTATCCCAGTGGAGTGACAAGGAAAGAAGAGTGGGAAAGGGTAGACGGGGGGTGGTTGACAGGGGGGTAATTGTGAGAAGAGGGGGAAGGATTAACAGGCCTATTCATTCAATATACAACTAACCGTTTACAGAGTACATAACGTTTGTCATTTTGAGCCAAGTTGTACACCAAACAGAGTCCATTCATCACGTCGTCAAACTGAATCAAACTCAGAGTTTCCAAAATTTCCCCCACGAAATCAACCAATGGGACACAGAAAAAAACTGGTTAAAATTGAAAGACCATTATCGATAACAAGAAAATACTTACTTACTTACTCCTTGGCGATACAGCTCATTCAGAGCCTTGACCTCCTTCAAAAAGCCTCTCCATTTGTCTCTATCGGCAGCCTTACGTCTCCATCCCCTGACACCCAGCTTCCTAATGTCATCCTCCACATCCTCCAGCCAACGCTTTCTCGGACGTCTTCTCAGCCTTCTCCCTCCTGGGTTGTTCCTGAAGACCTTTTTCACAACTCTTGAGTCACTCATCCTCTCAACGTGTCCTAGCCAACTCAAACGCCTCAGTTTTATCTCGTCAACAATTTGACATTCCCGGTACAGATCACGCAGCTCTTGATTTGATCGTATTCGCCATTCATCATTTACATAATATACAGGGCCAAATATATTTTTCAAAATCTTCCGCTCCCAAATATTTAATTGATCTTCATCCTTCTTTGTCAAAACACATGTCTCTGCTCCATAGAAAACAATATAGACTACATGATAATAAGAAAATGGTTCTTGTCAATCAATTAATTAAATGTATATTATTTGATTGAACGGTTGATGATATTGCTGGTAGGCTTACAATGATGGGTGGTATGAGAGTTCTTCTATCAGTGACATTGTTGGAGCTATATTTCTAGGACGAGCAAATAATATATCCACAGGGTTGTCTCTTCCATTTGAATGGGTGAATTTGGAATATCTTCCATTCAATAATCCTGATAATTCGCAATACAATAGAAAGAATGCTTTATTATTCAAGTTGTCACAACACAATATACATAAAACACATATTTATGGCTTGATTAGTATCGCTATCCGATACTTGGAATATTGACAACACTTACCAAAAGAACCTCAACTGGTTAGAATACATTAGTTGGAATAAAGCATAACGATGAACATGGATTCATGCAAGAGGATCACTATTTTATACGTATACTTCCCTTACAATTAAAAAATTGGAACATATTGGTTTAAAGCATTGGATTTGCTGGTTTGAAGCATTTATAATGTCGAGATTCGCGATTTTTGGATGAAAGAAAAGTAGTTTCTGAACTAGAGACAATAAGCCTTCTATCTCGTACATTCTTCCCCTCTATGAGATATACAAGAAATTTGTTGATGGAGGTTGAAAGCCGAAATTTGAGAACAGACCAACTCTTATGAATTGAATTTGAGTATAGCTCACTCCAATCAGGGTCTTTATAAACCTTTATAGACCTTGACTTCAGTGAGAGTGACAGACGTCACCTATCAATAAATTGAAGTTTAGGAACTGTATCTAAAGTTAAGAAACTGTATTCCGTTCAAATGGGCTATAAAATGATGTTCAAGTTAATTTTATACTATTTATCAGAATATGGAATCTGTATAAATACTGTGGTATTGATATTGATTTTGAAACTTCTTCAAAAGTCGATGAGTTTCGTAACTTCTGTTTTATAAGTTTACATAACATGAAAAAATTAAAAAAATAATAATAAATTATTGTATTATTCATCAGAAACAATGAAGCCTAGTGGTATACTACCTGTGAGAAGCTGTGATTTTTTTCTTGGATTTCATTGAAAGTTAACATACTTACAGTGGTAGTGAAAGTGACAAGGGGTCTTGGAGAAAGCAGCCATTAGAGTGATCCGTGATAATTGGACATAACAATGGCATTAGGATAATCTTGCATTAGGATAAGAGTAGCATTAGGATAGTCTTGTATCAGCGACCGTGAACTCAGCAACTAACCGTAGATATGATTGCAGGAGTTGCAAATAGTAGGAGTTTGCAGCAAGGAAGAAATAGGATTGGAGCATTTCGATTGGATTGGCGAGTTGAAGGCGTAAAGATAGGCTATAGGACGAGAAGAGTAGGAGGCGAAAGAAGTGGAAGAGTGAATAAGAATGAGAATATAAAGAGGAAGAAAATGACGGGAGGAGAAGAAGGAGAAGAAGAAGAAGAAGAAGAAGAAGAAGAAAAAGAAGAAGAAGATGAATAAGGTAGAGAAGTAACGAAAATAGATGAGGGAAAAGAAGAGAGTATAAATATGTGAAAGTGGAATAACAAGAGATCGAGAAAAGAGAAACAACAACAACAACAACAAGCAGCAAGGAATAGAACAAGAGGAAGCATTGGGGTGACAATTATGAGGTGAGAGAGAAGAACGAGAGGTGTCAAAGAAAAGTGTGAGGAGAGGAAGGCGTAGGATGAGAATAATAGTGAAAATGGGAAGAAAAATAAAAAGAATGTGATGAAGGGGTTGGAGAAAAATGTCAAACAATGAAGTTGAAGCTGTCGTAACAGAGAGGGTGGAGGAAGATTAAAAACTGATTGAAAGAATAGGATTGATAATAAGGGAGATGAGAAGAGGAATAAGAAAAGGATAATGAGAAGGAAAGGAGTGGAAGAAAACGATGAAGAGAAAGTGGGTGAAGAAAGGGGAGAAGGAAAAGTTGAAGTAAGAAGAGGAGGGTAAGAGAGAAAAGAGGAGGAGGAGGAGGAGGAGGAGGAGGATATAAAAAATCGGAGTTGAAGAAGGAAAGGTTTGAAGATGGTAAAGAAGATGTGGATGGGGAAGTGGAAGGCATACTAAAATAAATAAATAAATAAAGAATGAATAGTACAAAGTAATACGTGTAGAAGGAGACAATCAATGAGCACGAGCAAGAAGAAAGATAGGATAGAATGAGGAAGATGAGAATATGACGAGGAGGAGGAGGAGGAGGAGGAGGATAAGAATGAGTATAAGAAAGAGGAGGACGAGAATGGAGTGTAAGAGGAGAAGGAGAAGATGGAAGAGTTGAATGAGACTGATTGATTGATTTTTATTTTTGTGTTAGGTCTAGACAGACCCATTGCACATGAGAACGTAGTACAAAAGAAATAATATATAGCATAAATAAAGCATGAGAAAGAAACTATGAGAATAGATGGTGTTAGAAAAGGAGAGCAATAAGAAAATGGAATAAAGAGAGGTAGAAATAGAAGCAGAAGTAGAATAAATCGCAAAGGAGAAGGAGCTGTTAGAGGAACGTAAGAGGAAGTTAGAGTAGTAATACATCGTAAGCCAATTAATGATCGTCGGATAGGATAGGAGACAAATCTGCAGCAGGGTTGTTAATGTTGATGACTGTAGCTATGGGAGGAATCGGTGTTGGAGACGAAGATGGTAATGTGTGGTGACAAAGACATTGACATCTAACTAATCGGCTCCCCATATCCAATGCCTCTTTCCTGTCTTCCTCTTAGGGCTTCATCTCTCCTCCCCATTAAACACCCACGTAAGCTGCAGAAATTACTTCTTAGTTCTCTTGTTTGTTCCTTCATACCATGGGCTCCTTGTATCTCATACTAGCAGTCACCATTCTAATGGTGGAAGTTATAGGGGAGGTGATACCTATTTCTTGACAAGGTGTATGAGTTTCTCCGTTCTATTCTCATCTTTTTATTATTTCTGCTTCTTAGGCGGGATGCACACCGGAGAAACGCGTTTCGTAAAACGCGTCTCAAGTAACATGTTTCATACATACAAAAGAAACTGTTTTTCCGTCAGTTCCACGATGGATTGTGTGTGTGTGGTGTGTGTGTGTGTGTGTGTGTGTGTGTGTGTGGTGTGTGTGTGTGGTGTGTGTGTGTGTGTGTGTGTGTGTGTGTGGTGTGTGTGTGTGTGTGTGTGTGTGGTGTGGTGTGTGTGTGTGTGTGTGTGGTGTGTGTGTGGTGTGTGTGTGTGTGTGTGTGTGTGTGTGTGTGTGTGTGGTGTGTGTGTGTGTGTGTGTGTGTGTGTGTGTGTGTGTGGTTGTGTGTGTGTGTGTGGTGTGTGTGTGTGTGTGTGTGTGGTGTGTGTGTGTGTGTGTGTGGTGTGTGTGTGGTGTGTGTGTGTGTGTGTGTGTGTTGTGTGTGTGTGTGTGGTGTGTGTGTGTGTGTGTGTGTGTGTGTGGTGTGTGTGTGTGTGTGTGTGTGTGTGGTTGTGTGTGTGTGTGTGTGTGGTGTGTGTGGTGTGTGTGTGTGTGGTGTGTGTGTGTGTATGTGTGTGTGTGTGTATGAGTGTATGTGCGTCTGTGTACACGATATCTCATCTCCCAATTAACGGAATGACTTGAAATTTGGAACTTAAGGTCCTCACATTATAAGGATCCGACACGAAAAATTTCGATCAAATGCGATTCAAGATGGCGGCTAAAATGATGAAAATGTTGTCAAAAACAGGGTTTTCGCGAAAGTGGCTTCAAGGATTTCGATTAAATTCATACCTGTAATAGTCATTAATAAGCTCTATCAACTGCCACAAGTCTCATATCTGTAAAAATTTCAGGAGCTCCGCCCCATCTATGCAAAGTTTGAAATTTTAGATTCCCAATTATCAGGCTTCAGGCACAATTTAAATAAAAAAAATTGAGTGGAAAAGATTGAGCATGAAAATCTCTACAATTAATGTTCAGTAACATTTTCACCTAAAATTGAAAATAAGCTCGAAATTCGAGAAAATGTGATTACTATGAAGAGATAGCAAACCTCGTATATCTCCAGCATTATTGTCCTGTCACCAGCTGCCTCAGATCTTTGTTTATAAGTAGACTTGAGATGCGCGAGAACACTGGCGTCGGGTGATCAATTTTTATAAGGAAAGTTGTGTGAGTGCGCCACACCAGATTTTTATTATTCTGCTACTTCTTATACATTTCAAGATTATTCTCGTCCACTCCTCACCATCATTCTCTCCTTTATGTGCTACTCCGTTCTATTCTCATCTTTTTATTATTCTGCTGCTTCTTATACATTCCAAGATTATTCTCCTCCACCCCTCTTCATCACTTCACTCACATATTCACTTGTTATAATATTCCCAACTGCTCTATTCCATCACAAACCGGTCGTGTGTTGATCGGAAGGATATTATTTCATATCCTTCTTAAAGAATTGACAATTATTTGTTGAAACACCGCCGATTTATGAAGTTACTTTATAATATTTTATTTTATCGTTATTCTAATTGCATTTAATCTTTATTCTCGTTGATTAATTATCTCTACTTTGTAAAATTCGTTGAATAATTAGCATTACCGTCATTTAATGTAATGTAAATCAGTGTATAAGCCAGTAAATATTGTACCTAACATACATAAATAAAGGAATCTAATCTAATCTAATCTCTCTCAATTATGTGCTACTCCGTTCTATTCTCATCTTTTTATTATTCTGCTGTTTCTTATACATTCCAAGGTTATTTTTCTTCACTCCTCTCCAACTCTCTTTTATTCTGCTCGTCATGAATTTTGTCCTTGAACACATGTTTACATTCTACCTTCCATTTCCAATCTTTTTCCTAGGTTTGTTGAACTACGGGTCTTGTATTGATATACATATTTCATTTTATTTCATTTCACAATCACAATATCAAATGATTAATGATTGGGAGAGAATCAACAAGATAAACCCAGAACTTTTTCTGCCCTGATTTTGATAATAATAGTCCAAATATGGTTATGTAAACACTATTACAGTAGGACTCCAATTATTTATTTATTCATCTGAGTACAGAATCACAAGAATTGATTAATTAATTCATTATCCGAATTAATGGGGAACGGGACCCATTCGGATAATAAAATATTCGGATAATCGGAGTTTTTTACAAAAATTGCCATTGGAGAGAAAAAAAGCTACGTTTCAATATTGCACTATTTTTCTATTGGATTAAATGGAAGAAACATGATATTTTCACACTGACTTCGCGGAGGGAAGGACAATAGTGAGCGAACGCGCAAACACTGGCATCGCGGGGGGAAAAATAATAGCGCACTTAACTTTTTTTGGACAATTTTTTTTCTGAAAGTGATTCGGATGGTCGGAGTTCGGATAATTGGAGTTCTACTGTATAAAAATCACAGTCCAAACATACATTATACTAGAAATTTTGTATCTGGGTTCACCAGAGAGAAGAACCGAATAATCATTACACTTGAAAATGCATTAATAAATTGAAAAATATTTGAAAAACTCGATGGATTTAAAGCCAGAAAATTCCATTAATCTATATCCCAAGTTATGTAGGTTCGATGTATTTTGTCACTCATCTGATAAGAAGATCCTTTTCCACTTCTTTTCTTTTCCTCCTTTCTTTTGAACCGGTTATCCTTTTAATTATCTTCAACCTCCACCATTTACCTCTCCCTCTTCCTCCTTTTACTTATCTTTCTATCTTCCTTATTCAATAAATCATATAATTGTTCTCTTTTGCATTATACCTCAGCCTTAACTTCTCTTCCTCTTCTCCCTGTCTTACTCCACCATTTTCATCACACTCTTTTATCTCTCCCTTTCACTTCCTCCCCCATCTGCTTCTTATTTTTCTTCTCGTACTCTTCTTCCTCCTCATCCATGAAATTCATCTCCTCCTTCTTCTTCTCCACGTCACCCTCTTCCTTTCTCTTACTTCTGTTCCTCCTACATCAACTCTTCCTCTTTATCGGTCTTCTCCTACACCACCCCCTCCATAACTCATCCTTCTTCAGGAACTCTCCATCCTTCGAAAACTACTCCTCTTTTCCATTTCCCTTCTCCCTCATCACCTCATCTTCTTCTCCTTCTCACCCACTTCCTTCCTCCTACAACACTAACTCCTCCTCGATCACCTTTTCCTTCTCCAACAACTCCTCATCCTTTGTCAACTTCTCCTTCTCTTTATTCTCCTTCTCCTCCTCTTCTTCATTCTCCTTCTCCTCTTCTGCTTCATCCTTCTTCTCCTCCTCATTCTACCCCGTCCTTCTCCCCCTCATCCTCCTCCCCCTCATCCTTCTCTTCCTCCTCCTCCTATTTCTCCTCTCACACATTCCGTTAAATTTACTCCCTCACTTGAACAGACTCGATTAAATCCCGACTTCAACAACTGTGAGTAGATAATCGTTAGCTGTCTGCAAATCACACCATCATTGGTGAAAACAAGAACACCAATCACCATCTTGCAGCAATATAGTGCACCGATTGAGTTTCATGAGGCTTGTCATCATAACAGTCGGTTGGATAATGATATAGTTCTAGTTAGGGATAATGATCGAAGTTGAATGAGCAATGTAGACAATTATTATTACGGTACTCAGTGCATGTAGTGACTTAACTTCAAATCGGATTACAAATTCCATCGTTCATGACGACACCATCAGATATAATATGGCATAATACCAATATTATAATATAACATATTCGTTTGTAAGACAATAATGAAGTAGTTATTTGTATATCTAGAGTGAAAAGTGCTATTTTTCTCCCTGAAGGAAAAGCTTGAAGCCCGAGGCGAAGCCGAGGGCAACAATTTTCCTGAGGGAGAAAAAACATTTTTCACTCGTGATATACACAAAATTTTCCCTTCACCTACATTTTTATAAAGTCTGCAAATAATAGTTATTTGTATATCTAGAGTGAAAAGTACTGTTTTATCTCCCTGAGGAAAAGTTTGAAGCCCGAGGCGAATTCCAGGGCAACAATTTTCCTGAGGGAGAAAAAACATTTTTCATTTGTGATATACACAACATTTTTCCTCCACCTACATTTTTATAAAAACTGTGAATAAATAATTTTCAAAAACGTACGTGACCAAACAATGTGTTACGACATAATCTGAAACAGCTGGGCTGGCTTGTAATCACAGTTCTCCGCCGACAGCGCTATGCGCTATCTGTCGGCAAAAGTTGTAACAACAATGTCCGCCACAACTACAGCTATGATGAATTCCCAACTGCTCTATTCCATCACAAACCGGTCGTGTGTTGATCGGAAGGATATTATTTCATATCCTTCTTAAAGAATTGACAATTATTTGTTGAAACACCGCCGATTTATGAAGTTACTTTATAATATTTATTTTATCGTTATTCTAATTGCATTTAATCTTTATTCTCGTTGATTAATTATCTCTACTTTGTAAAATTCGTTGAATAATTAGCATTACCGTCATTTAATGTAATGTAAATCAGTGTATAAGCCAGTAAATATTGTACCTAACATACATAAATAAAGGAATCTAATCTAATCTAATCTCTCTCAATTATGTGCTACTCCGTTATATTCTCATATTTTTATTATTCTGCTGTTTCTTATACATTCCAAGGTTATTTTTCTTCACTCCTCTCCAACTCTCTTTTATTCTGCTCGTCATGAATTTTGTCCTTGAACACATGTTTACATTCTACCTTCCATTTCCAATCTTTTTCCTAGGTTTGTTGAACTACGGGTCTTGTATTGATATACATATTTCATTTTATTTCATTTCACAATCACAATATCAAATGATTAATGATTGGGAGAGAATCAACAAGATAAACCCAGAACTTTTTCTGTCCCTGATTTTGATAATAATAGTCCAAATATGGTTATGTAAACACTATTACAGTAGGACTCCAATTATTTATTTATTCATTTGAGTACAGAATCACAAGAATTGATTAATTAATTCATTATCCGAATTAATGGGGAACGGGACCCATTCGGATAATAAAATATTCGGATAATCGGAGTTTTTTACAAAAATTGCCATTGGAGAGAAAAAAAGCTACGTTTCAATATTGCACTATTTTTCTATTGGATTAAATGGAAGAAACATGATATTTTCACACTGACTTCGCGGAGGGAAGGACAATAGTGAGCGAACGCGCAAACACTGGCATCGCGGGGGGAAAAATAATAGCGCACTTAACTTTTTTGGACAATTTTTTTTCTGAAAGTGATTCGGATGGTCGGAGTTCGGATAATTGGAGTTCTACTGTATAAAAATCACAGTCCAAACATACATTATACTAGAAATTTTGTATCTGGGTTCACCAGAGAGAAGAACCGAATAATCATTACACTTGAAAATGCATTAATAAATTGAAAAATATTTGAAAAACTCGATGGATTTAAAGCCAGAAAATTCCATTAATCTATATCCCAAGTTATGTAGGTTCGATGTATTTTGTCACTCATCTGATAAGAAGATCCTTTTCCACTTCTTTTCCTTTTCCTCCTTTCTTTTGAACCGGTTATCCTTTTAATTATCTTCAACCTCCACCATTACCTCTCCCTCTTCCTCTTTTACTTATCTTTCTATCTTCCTTATTCAATAAATCATATAATTGTTCTCTTTTGCATTATACCTCAGCCTTAACTTCTCTTCCTCTTCTCCCCTGTCTTACTCCACCATTTTCATCACACTCTTTTATCTCTCCCTTTCACTTCCTCCCCCATCTGCTTCTTATTTTTCTTCTCGTACTCTTCTTCCTCCTCATCCATGAAATTCATCTCCTCCTTCTTCTTCTCCACGTCACCCTCTTCCTTTCTCTTACTTCTGTTCCTCTACATCAACTCTTCCTCTTTATCGGTCTTCTCCTACACCACCCCCTCCATAACTCATCCTTCTTCAGGAACTCTCCATCCTTCGAAAACTACTCCTCTTTTCCATTTCCCTTCTCCCTCATCACCTCATCTTCTTCTCCTTCTCCACCCACTTCCCTTCCTCCTACAACACTAACTCCTCCTCCATCACCTTTTCCTTCTCCAACAACTCCTCATCCTTTGTCAACTTCTCCTTTTCTTCATTCTCCTTCTCCTCTTCTGCTTCATCCTTCTTCTCCTCCTCATTCTACCCCGTCCTTCTCCCCCTCATCCTCCTCCCCCTCATCCTTCTCTTCCTCCTCCTCCTATTTCTCCTGTCACACCTTCCGTTAAATTTACTCCCTCACTTCAACAGACTCGATTAAATCCCGACTTCAACAACTGTGAGTAGATAATCGTTAGCTGTCTGCAAATCACACCATCATTGGTGAAAACAAGAACACCAATTCACCATCTTGCAGCAATATAGTGCACCGATTGAGTTTCATGAGGCTTGTCATCATAACAGTCGGTTGGATAATGATATAGTTCTAGTTAGGGATAATGATCGAAGTTGAATTGAGCAATGTAGACAAATTATTATTACGGTACTCAGTGCATGTAGTGACTTTACTTTAAATCGGATTACAAATTCCAAACAGTGTCGTTCATGCCGACACCATCAGATAGAATATGGTATAATACCAATATTATAATATAACATATTCGTTTGTAAGACATTAATGAAATAGTTATCTGTATATCAAGAGTGAAAAGTGCTATTTTTTCTCCTGAAGGAAAAGCTTGAAGCCCGAGGCGAAGCCGAGGGCAACAATTTTCCTGAGGGAGAAAAAACATTTTTCACTCGTGATATACACAAAATTTTCCCTTCACCTACATTTTTATAAAGTCTGCAAATAATAGTTATTTGTATATCTAGAGTGAAAAGTACTGTTTTATCTCCCTGAGGAAAAGTTTGAAGCCCGAGGCGAATTCCAGGGCAACAATTTTCCTGAGGGAGAAAAACATTTTTCATTTGTGATATACACAACATTTTTCCTCCACCTACATTTTTATAAAAACTGTGAATAAAATAATTTTCAAAAACGTACGTGACCAAACAATGTGTTACGACATAATCTGAAACAGCTGGGCTGGCTTGTAATCACAGTTCTCCGCCGACAGCGCTATGCGCTATCTGTCGGCAAAAGTTGTAACAACAATGTCCGCCACAACTACAGCTATGATGAATTCCCGTTTCAAATTTGATTAGTTAATGAGGAATATTCGTTGGCTGATATCTTGAATAACATGGAATATAAGAAAATACTTATACATTTTTTTAGTATAGTGATATGAAGTCTGTGATAAATTTAGCATACAAACATGAATTTCATAATATATATTGATCAAAAATGTCTGGTTAAGGTATTGAATTCAGTTGGTTTAATGACTACTCCATATGCTTCCTCATCTGAGCTTAGACCTTCTAACCTACTACAAATGTACGTTTTTAAAATAGATATGCTTCCCATGTTATTAAAATGGAGTTACTTTTACGCTCTAGGGAGTTTTCCTGTTTTACCTCCCGAGAGCGAAAAAGTGACACTCTAGTATTATCATAGAGAAACAATAGCTAAGTAGATATCCCATGGTATAGGGCGTTTAAGTCGCAACTTTTACTGTTATCTAAAGCCGATTACTGTTATTATTGTCGATTTTTACTGTTTTGACCGGGTAAGAGTGTTTGAACGACACAATATGAGAGACTACCAGCGTCATAAAGCTTCTTCACAGGAAAGAACTACGTGGACTATCAGCTTGAGATAACAGTAAAAGTTGCGACATAAACGTCCATTACCATGGGATATCCACGTATGCTATTGTTTCTCCATGGTATTATGTTCCAGGGAGTAAAGTAAACACTTTAGACAGGAGGTGGAGGAAAATTCATTTTATCTCCACAATTCTAGATGAATAAGAAGCCCAGAACTGAATTAAAGCGGTTGAAACAACATTACAATAACCAACCAAAAATATAATTCATCATAAATAATTCAAATTGGTTAGGCAGGTTTGTTTGATGTCAAGACTGTATTAAGGAATGATTAAGATACGCCTTGGGGATGTAAAAACATCCACTCGGATATAATTATTTGAGTAAACATTAATCTTTAGCTAATTATTCAACTTGCCTTTGCTCTTTCTGGCGGTTACTGTTGTTAAGCCTTGGGTGACACTGGGGTTCCCCCTACCTCCCACCAGTGGGGGAAGGGTTCTAATCACGGTTTGTTAGGCTTAAGCACCCCCCTAAACCCCCCAGTCGACACTAAAATGTGAGCCAAAACTGCCTTCCCACTGGTGTGCTCTCAACTCATCCAGGATTTGTAATAAACAGTGTCACGCCGGCATTATATGAATACAAATTAGGTCTATGATTCCATGAACTGGGACACGTGTATAACACGTTATGTAACACTCTCCGGTGTTATAAATTTATAACGTGGGAGTTGGACTTGGCGGTTACATGCCATTTGTATCGCCTTATCTGTTCTGTCTGTCTGAATCATACGGGATTATAGTTGTTTATCCTATTATAGAACTTGGAAACCTACCTTAGTAGCCTACAGTGTTGTTCTCACATCGTGACTGGGAAAACTGACATAGGATATAGTTGTAATACATTATATTCATGCTATTCATCTCATAAATGATGAATATCAAATTATCTTATAAATGGAAACGAAAAACTCATGAATAAATAGAAATATAAATCTCAGTTCCCTTTTGAATTATTTTGTCACTAGTCCCTCAACTTCTCCTCCTAATCATCCTCTTCCTTCTCCTGATAAAATAATTTAAGAGGGTACTAAGATTTATAATTTCATTTATAAGAGCCCTAAAGAAAAAAGACATCCCCATAAATAATATGCTCCTGTGAAGTACAAAATGGAAGCCGTATAGTTCTCATTTTCCGCATTAATTGCATTTGATTTAATCCTGCTTGATTCAAAAGTGAAAATGTTCAACTTCCCACCTAATTTGATGTTTCCAAAATCCTATTTTTCGAATTATTGTGGTATTGGATACACAGTAATATTGAATCAAGTTATTTGAATGAAGAATGCTGCTCTCAATCCAGTTAGAAATCAATGACCTATTCTTATCAATCACACAACAATCAATTCGTTTTATGAAGAGTGTTGTGTAGTGGAGATGGGGATATGTAATGAACGATAAAATTTTCTATTCCCCTACATAAATTTGTCTCTCCAAAGAAAAAAACCTGAAATTTTCTTCTGAATTAAATAAACAATCACAGTTCACTCAATAGTTGTTAATATAATTATGCTGTTAATGTGGTAGTTTAATTAATAATTGGAAACTAAGATTTGAAAACTAAGATTTTTAAGACTAAACTGAAGAGAGAGAGAGAGAGAGAGAGTGAGAGAGGTGTATTAAGTGGAAGAAATTGTTTGAGGAAGCTTCAATCGCATTTCTTCTCATATAATAATAATATCAAGTGATTTGACTGGCTCTGGTCTTTTGTTATATAGTTTTTAGAGCCTCTGATATGACCTCACAACTGTTAAATAGCACTCGGGACCAATAACTTAACGTGCCAAATACAAGAGTGGCCCAAAAATGAGATTTTACTGTATTCTTAAAAATGTATGAATTCTGGGCTACTTTCTGGTATTTATAGAATAGAACTATAGTACCCTTTAAAATTAATAAAATATTAAAAAACAAGAATACAATTAACAATTACGCTACAATTTGTATTCTTGTTTTTAATATTTTATTAATTTGAAGGGGTACTATAATTCTATTTTATAAAGATTTTACTAGTATTCTCGTATTGTAGTAGACAAATAAAATTAGTTATAAATAATATGATTACTCCTAGTCATATTGTAGTATTTCTCTCACCTGTATTTCATCTTAAAAATTACAAAGATGAGGCTATAGGCAAATAATGATGATCAAAACACTGATAATGCTATTTTGATAACATTTTCCAAGAATAGAAAACAAAGAGACTAATTGACATTAGTCAATAGTTTTCCTCTTCACTTATTTGTTTTATTATGTTTTACTTGTTTCTTGGTTCTCATTTTGTTCTGAAAGTAAATGTTGTTATCATGGCGAGTCTGTTGCTTATGCCGTCATTTTGTGACGTTTTTGTTATACCGTTAAGTGGGAGGAGACTGTCTAGCTGGGCCAATGACAGGCATTCATGCTCTTGACCAAGTAGCAGTACTCCCCTACTAGTATAAATTCTGCTGCTCTTGTATTTAGTTTTGGTTTATCAGAGATTGACAATGGTGTAACAACCGAAACCGATATTTCTAATTATCTGTGATTTTTGACAATTTTTTAGTATTTTTATTTAATATGAATAATTACCACAATATCAACTTTTCACCTATACAAAAAGTCATAGAATACAACGGAAGAGTACAATCACTCTCTACAGAGTAGTTCCAATAATAAAGTTTTTAATCATGATTTGAAATATCACAAGAAACATCAAATCAAATCAAAATTTCTATTTACAATACCTACAATTGAGGGTCCTGCCAAACCCGAAGTTTTTCGGCGGGTGCTTATTTACAAAAAAATACGAGTTACAAAGATAAATAAACTTGGACATAAAAATAAATATTACACTTCAAAGATTTCAAATGTATAAGATGAAACAAAAACAAATTGTAAAAAGAAAATAAGAAATATACATCAGATTCTGATAGAGAATTAATAAAAAAGGGGAAAATAACAAAAATTTATTAGAAAGGAATGAAATAAAGAGGAAAAGGGAAAAATTGTTTTACACAACAGTAATAATACATTTTCATCGTTAAGGCAGGCGGCAGTGACAATAAAAGAAAAAAATTAAAACTTCAGCCAGCAAAAATTGAAAAATTCCAATAATGTAAGCATGTGCTGTCATTTATTAAAACTTGACGTTTCTTAAATATTATGTGTACCTTTGCAATATTATTAGTTTTATAAATTGATTGTGCTGTTATTATTGAGATACAACATTACATCCTTCTTAGAGTAGTCACGAATATTTTGAGGAAGTCTGTTAAATAAGTAGGGAATTACATAATGTAGGGCTCTTTATTTGAAAATGAAAATGTTTCATTGGCAGAAATATGAAATTACAACATCTTAGGAATACATAATAAAAGCAATACAAATTTTACAACATGAGAAAATACTATTACAAAATAAAATGCAATGCCAATTGAGTATTACCAATAAATATTATAAATATTATTGAATCATCATTATTATTCTCAGAGGCATTGAGCAGACTATGATTTTTCATTGATTTTCTTAAGATATATCTCGGAACTGAGGAATGAAGAGAGGAAATTTCTGAGAATAAAGGATAGACGATAGGAGAAAAGACGTGGAGAGAGAAGGAGCAAGACAAGAGACGAGCTGGAATTGGAGTAGGAATAGCAAGCAAGAAGTAGCGTATCAAACCACAGGTATTATTAATGGATCGAATCGTCTGATGAAGAATTGTTTTCACACAATGAAGTATCGATGGAGCGAAGGTTACGGATCAGGGACAGCCGGCAGGGATTCAGGGATTAAGGAGCAAGGAAAGGGCTGAAAGGGTGGCAGAACGTATTGTCCGTGCCACAATGGAACAGCGTGATTCTGACAGCTGGCCCTAATTGAAATGGAACATATTATTGTCCCTTTCCCACCCCCCTCTCACAGGAACACTGCCACGGAATACGACTTTCCCCCTCCCTCGAAATGATACGACCCCAGCAGATTTTATCTTTGCACCGCTAAGCGTTTGAGGATGACGCTGCTCCATCACTTAGAGGATATAAAACCAAACCTCCCTCCAAGTCAAGTTCCCCTCCGACAACTGAAGTCAAGTGAAGCTTTCAAATCATACGTCGTTGTCGTTGTCTCGTGTGCTTCCCACATGCATTGTTCGTTGTTTGTTGCCCCTCTCTATCCATCGTCACGTTTTATCATTTGCATTGTTGTCAGGTACCACGACCATTCGCCAAAGTGGTTTCTGAGATTGAGATGAGTGGTAAATGGTTATACTCGTACTTGCTGCTGGCGTAGGTTGAGAGATGGGGTGCTGTTGATATTGGTATGGCGACAATCTTGATATAATCCCATGAGATTCGAAAATAATATTATCCTTAAGAATCTAATATCTTTGATATAATTTCTAAATTTTATCATGTTCTTTTCTAAATTTCCAAATAATCCAATGCTTTCAAGTTTTTAAAATTTTACAGTTTACAATTTGGTGCAATATTTTTATTCTTTCCGGTTTTCAATCTCATTAAATTCTAATTTTTGGAATGTATATTATTTGTGGACTCAGAATTTGATTCAAAGTGGAGCAACATAACCCACCTTTTAGACATTGGCTTACTACTATCAAAATTCGGAAAGGGAACAGTTTTGGGCTAGGCCTGTTAGTCCTTTTCTAATCAAGTATTTGATTTGTGCATTGGTTAATGTGAATTAATAATAATGAATATTGGGGCACCGAGCTTCGCTCGTTATTTTTATTTATTGATAAACAGAACACAATTATTCTCTAAAATGATCGTGTTTATATTTCACAGCTGGCTATATGCATAGCCACCTATAATACAAGGCCCCGGCCTACGATATTGCAACGTCGCAGCGTAGGCCTAGAATCTAATACATGATTGGTGAAAAAGATCAGCTGGTATTTTTAAAAATCGTTTTCACCGATCATGTATTAGATTCTAGGCCCACACTGCGACGTTGCTATATCGTAGGCCAGGGCCTTGTATTACAGGTGGCTATGCTGTCATCTTATGAATTTCGGGGATGCAATATTTTGATTTTTTACATACTCACTCGCTCACTGACTTTTTTACTATCAACAGCTATTTCAGCCAAGGATGAATTATCCTTTAAAAATGTCGTTCAGCGAGTTTTACCAAGGATGAGACCTAGTGCAATCGAATTTTTATAACATAAACATCCCATGTTCCAAATTTCGTGAAAATCGTTAGAGCCGTTTTCGAGATCCGTTGAACATAAATATCCAGATATGAATAATATTATTATGAATAACCAGATTTAAAAAATACGGAAGTTTCTTGCTCAATATAATAGGATATTAAAATTCATCCAATAACTCACATCTATTAGAGAAACACCGCAGTTTATGGACCACAGCGGTTTCTATCCTAATTTAAACAAAGTCAATTATATCTGATATAACCGAAGAAGATCAATCCTAGTTTATGGATTGAATCATTCGGATCAATTTACACTTCAAGACACGAATAAAAACACACAAATTCCAATAATACGTGGTGAGTCCATCTAGAAAGAATCAAGTCAAAAAATATGCCATTCAAGAAGTAAACTTCGAATACACTGGAAAATACTCATTATTAAAGTCAAAATACTGTAGATTCATTTTCTAAATTTCATTGAAACTAGGATGTTTCCAATATAAATGGATATTGGGACTAGGTCACGGTATTTAGATAAAAACGGTAATGGTCAGGAATATACCGAATATAGTGGTCTTCTTCTTAATAAAACCATAAAAAAATCTTGAAGCACCCTTTATTTTTTGAAAAACTTTAAAATAGTTCAACATCTAGTTTCGGTGATCACACCATCGTCAGGTTATAAAATAAAATTTTATCAAAACTAGTTGTTGAACTATTTTAAAGTTTTTAAAAAAATAAAGGGTGCTTCAAAATTTGTTTTTATTAATTTAAAATGTAGCCCATGTGAATGAAGTGTTTTTATGGTCCTCTTCTATATACCGTGGGACTAGATACAGTATTCTGAAAACAGGATACTGATACAGTATCATAGCAATATTACCTTCCAATTCATGTTATTTTCGGCTTTCTTCAGTAGCATGTATCTCAATTAATCTTGGAAATCATGTTACTCATTTTGGAAATAATTGGTGAGATTATAATATAATATGGTGTATCATCATATAAATAATATTCACATTACAGAATGATAATTATTCGTCAGTTATGTCACTCGAAACTATACAATAACCATAATCTCTCTGAAGATCTGAAGATAATGAACAGTATTATAAGAGTAATGAACAATTACTACTTAGCATTCCAATTGTATTAAAAGTCAGGAAATTTCTTGAACACTCTTGAATTTTCTGTTAGGATTGCAGCCGATTCGTGACAAACCGGTCTTTCGTACACCTTTGCAGCGTGCATTGAGAAAATTTCGACAAAGTAATTTGTTACTGTCAAGAAAATAAGTAATGGATCCGCGAGAATTCTGAACCAATTTCACATCTACCTCCTCCTCACCCCTTTACGATCTCATCGTCCTCCACCACCTCCTCCACTCCGCCACTTACTCCTCTCCTAAACCACCACCACCTCCTCCTCCTCATCCACCAGCCACCAATTCCATCCCCAACTTCCCCTTCCTCCATCCACTATACTTCAGCCAACCACTCTTACTTTCCGTCCTTTCCTTATAGCACTAACTTTTTCTCATTTTCTCGATCTTCCTTCCGTCTCCCACTCACTCCGCTCATTCTTAAATAATCTCTCCTCATTAATCATTCCGAGTTACACTTCTAGCTTCTAGCAGATCTCCCACCGACGCCATGACTAGTCACCAAATCATTTCTACAAATATTAATTATTGCCAGTCATTCTTGCGAGGCTGCAAACTTGGACTGGTCCTACTTGATTTTGATTATTTAAGGAAGGAATCGAGTGAAATGGATTTGAGGGTTGAAGATGGATTTTGAAAAACCCGAAAGCGCCCCACGTGAGTAGTAGTTTTCAATAACTATTATTCAAAATATAAAACGGTAGTGTCGTCATAATAGTTCAAAAACGAATTATTAACTTGCAGTTCGTAATGGATGGCAATATAGATGTGAAATGACTATTTCTACTTTGAAGAGTTATAATAAATTGATCGAATAGAAATGCTACCTCACATGAACTAGCTTTGCATCATCTCAACTTCTTGGATCATACTCGACTTCTTTCCAATTTAACAATAACTATAATACAAAAAAATCATACAATGAATGTAATGGATACGCGGTATATTGAACTGATACAGAAACGAATTTGTAACATAAAGCTAGTTACAATCACATAGATTTTTGGACCTCCGATTACTTGCCATTCTTATGAATTATATTAGTAGATGATATAATATAACTTGACAAGCGCTTGATTATATTGAGGTCCACGTTATTATGGCAGTGGAGAAGGATAGGAGAACAACGTTGCCGAAGATGGTAGATGGTAGCTGATACAGGTTTATTGATGTAATATTAATACTGTTCATTCTCGTTTAAAATAATCAATTATATTTTATTAACCAATAAATTATATTATAGTGAGGTTAAATTATTGGTTATGCATTGCAAACCTCTTCTCATTAAGTTTAGAATTATGAATGTGTTTACCCTGTATTTTTATATTTCAATGTTTATTTTTCGTAGAAACCAATGTTATGTTCTTTTCTGGTCATTCTAAAATTCATTCCCACAATACTAGAAGTAGATTGAACCTGAGAAATGAATATTGTCGGTATAAATCCAGTCATGTGAGTTTTAGGGCGTGTGCAATTTGATTCTTTAACCAATTACCATTGAATATCAGAGACTTGTCTGTAAGAGATTTCAAATTGAGAATTATTGAAGATTTTCTAATTATTAGAAACTGCTTCTACAATCTGAATGGATATTTTAGCTTTAATATGAGTAATTTATGAATTGTGATGATATTTATGTACATGTATAACAATTATTGTGATTTTTATGACTTGGCCTATACTTGTTTTATACTTGTTGGCAATTAATGGATTTTATAGGCCTAGTGAGGTCCAAGTTACAATAACAATGGAGGAAGATAGGAGAACAGCATTGCCGGAACTTAGGTGGTAGCTGATACAGATTTATTGATGTAATATTAACTGTTAATTTTCGTTTGAAATAATCAATTATATTTTATTTAGCAATATACTATATTTTTCAATAATTTTTTAATGAATTTTCATAATTAAGATGGGAATTTTTGTTAATCAATGATCAATTATACATTGTTCAAAGACGATCTGGTAACAGAACAAAGCGAGAAAGAGATGGCGATATACGCTTTGTTCAATGATAGAAAAGGATAGCAACACTGTCATTATAACATGGACCTCAATATAGGGGTGTTTCAAATTATCTGATACTATTTGAAATTAGAAATGTATCAATGGGAAGAAGCCAAATTTCATGCTTTATCTAAAATATTATTAGATCTATACATGCAACAGTAATTGATTGATATCGAGTCGAAGTGAAAGATTTCCATGGTGTGATTTTCAAATAACTGGAAATTTTAATGTCAATTCACTGTGATTGGATAAACATTCAAAGCCGATAACTAAAGCTGCGTTTACACCAAAGTTATTGACAAAATGTTTTTTTTCCGTCCTTATAGATTCTATTAGATCGAACATAACTTGACAAACACATATGCTCATCATGTGTATGATAAGTTATGTTCAATCTAATAGAATCTATACTACTACTACAACTGGTGTTCTGCCCTAGGGCAGGTCTAAACATGATTCCTCCTTCTCCATTCCTCTCTGTCGTGTGCAATTCTCTTCATCTTGGAGTACTTTCCCTCCTCCCTGATATCATCCACCAACTTCACTTTTTTTAATAGAATCTATAAGGATGGAGAAATAAACATTTTGTTTATAACTTTGGTATAAACCCAGCATAACTGTTACTGATTCAAAAGTTTTTTCAAGTGAGGTATTCTTTAAATTTTCATATATTTACGAAGTATAAGACTATATTATTCAATTTATATCGTACATGAAGAAGTAAGAACAGAGATGCTTAAACATGACCTGCCTGAAGGCAGAGGGAAAATATCAATATGTCATGAATTCTCCGTTTTTTGTAGTAGCCTGTAGGTACAAGTATCCGATAAAGTCGCTCACATACCGATACTTTCGGACGGACATTCTTATCGTGACTAGACCTTCGATGTCGCATATCGATATGCCACAAAAATGTTACAAGCCAAATTTCTGGTTCTGTTCCGAGAAAAGAAAGTGGATTTTTATTGTCATTCTACGATAAAACGTGCATTTTTCCAATATTCGTGGTGGGCACTTCCAGATGCCTATAAACTGCCTACTAGAGATATAGCGGTTCTATTTTTGTCATTGGATATCTTTCTAAATATATATATTTTTCCAAAATATTGTGAGAGCACAAGGACCAATAATAATTCTAGGTTCAACACTTCCATTCACAAATTTTCCAAAAGTCACTTCTAAGAAAAAATAATTGTTTTTCGCCCCTTTTGTAAAATTTCCAAAAAAAAACTGAAATTAAGGTAAAATAAAAAGATGTTGTCAATTCCACAAAATTTTTATTTGAGTCCAAACTAGTTTCGATGCACTTGGCATTATCATCAGTGGTAGACTCACTGTGGTCTAATCAGTCAATCAATCAATCAAACAATCAATTAGTCAATCAATCAGTGGTCTACCACTGATGATGATGCCAAGTGCATCGGAAGTAAAATAATTTGAGTTTGGACTCAAATAAAATTTTTTTGGAATTGACAACATCTTTTTATTTCACCTTAATATGGAGAAATTCCACACATCTCTGTGCAAAGTGTTAAAAACTGAAATAGTCAGCATCACTTATTCTCTCCCAACAGCAGGTGGCTTCTTCCTCTAAAATCAAATTTAGACATTTCATAGGCCAATACAAAAAAACGGATAAATAGTGATTCATTATCAATCAAATCTTGCATTCCTTGTTAATGTGCATACGGACTTATGCGCTACAAACACGCGTATTTCTTTTTTCATCAGCTGATGCTATGCTTATTATATCCGTATCTCACTGCTTCTGTAATACAATAATAATTATTCATTTTGAATTGGATTGTGTTGTCATGTTCAGCTTTGTTCGATTTATTTACAATTATGTATTTATGAGTGTGGAATAAATTTGAATTTGAAATACAGATGTATTTCAGAATAGTATTCTGATTCAGAATATTTCAGAATCAGAATATTATCTGCTGATGAAAAGTGAAAAGCGCGTATACATGGCGCATAGGTCTATACGCACCTTTATGTACTAGTAACACTTCGAAATCAAAAAATGTTATTGGTTAAGTGAAGAATTGTTGGATTTTCATTAATGAGCTGGAAATGGATGATGTTAATGATTGATAACTATCATCACTCATGCATGCCATTCGAATTCAGAAAAAATGGAGTCAATTCAAATTACATAATCGACAAAAAATAATTGACGAAGCGAAGTGAGGTCTAAGATTCAAGTCGACGGTTTTGTATTTCTCTTTATGCTAATATGTTTCTATGTTTCTATGTTCATATATTTATATGTTCCGCATTTACGGCGAAATGTGGTAATTGATTTTCATGAAATTTGAAAGGTATGTTCTTTTTAATTGCGCGTCGACGTATATACATCGTTTTTGGAAATTTTTCATTTCAAGCATAATATAAAAGGAAAAGGAGCCTCCTTCATACGCAAATATTAGCGTAAAAATCAAAATAAATTATTCATCATAAATACGCTGTCGAGTGTATTATAAATTGCATGCAATATCTCAATGTAACTCAATTCAATATCTCAATGTAACTTAGTAAAAAAACAAAACAGCTGTTGTGTGGACTATTAATTGCATGCAGTGAGGCATGGAATTGATAACTTGAAGTAGCATAGTACTTCTGCCGACTTTTCTCTGCTTTCAACTCGGTAAGCTTTTGATGATAGTAGCATAGTTGTTTATATCAAATTATTAGCATCGTTATACAACAACCCAAACAGCCATTAGTCGTTTATACACCGATATCTCGCCGACACGACAGGACAGGACAGAATTTACTCTAATGGACAGTATTAGAGGAGACTGGTTTATTACTGCGCGAGGTCTACTGTTCACAGATAAAAGTAGTTTAACAGATTTATCATCACACTTTTTTCTATTCATTTCACACGACATGCAGTCAAATATTTGAGTAATCGTTGAGAATGATCGCGAGACGGTCAAAAGTACTACAGTCAGTAAGTAAAAGATTTTGATTATTTACTCAAACATTTGACTGCATGTCGTGTTTAAATACATTGAAAAAAGTGTGTTAATTCATCGCAGCTTGGAATGGATCAAGAAATCATCAGATTTATCATGTTTGATTATTCAACTTGTCTATCATGAGATTTGCAAATAATGTAGCCAGCCTACTGTAGACACAAATATTATAAGAATTGTTTTAAAAACGATATCTCTCCAGAAAACGCAGTCAGTTATGAACAAACAAGACAAGTGACACTGGACATATGAGCAAGTAAATTATTTATCTGTGAGAAATGAACGGGACAAGTTAAACCCGAGAAGGCTTATGAAATGGAGACAGAAACTCTGTTATACACACTACGTCTGTGTAGGTATGTTTTATGATGTTTGTTTGTGTGAGTGTGTGTTTGTTGCCTGTCTCAGACTTCCCTGTCTCTCGCAGAGCAGTGGAAATGTCTTGGAGAAGTCTCTTCGTAAGTCAACAATAGAGCAGATACGGTATCAACTCAGACTCTCTACAGCTTTTTGGGAAGAAAAGGCACGAATTACTGCCATTAGGAGCTGACGCACTTGTTGGATTATCGTCGTGTTCTCTGTTACTGTGTATTTAGCTGGATAATTTCGGTTGTCTTGTTCTGACTTGGAGCACTCAGCTACAGATGGAGAGAAAGTATTGTTTTTGTACGAAGTTGTTGCTTTTTACGAAAGTAGCTGGATTTGGAGTGGTTCATGTGATTGTATTCTTTTAAACGAGCTAAAGTGTACACATTCATTGTTGAAAATTACTGTAATGATGATTAGTGTATTCCATACCAGTTTAAGATATCTAGTTACATTTGTCGATATACTGTTCAAATATTTATGACCAAATATTATAATATGAAAATAGTTGTTCCTCTCCAAATTATACCGAGTGGGTATATAAGGAGTATAAGGATACTCCTTGTACTATTTCTCTCCCAAATTTAGATAACCTTCTATAATCACCCTATATTGATGATAAGGAGATGTAAAATGAATCAATGTCTTACAGATATGGAAATATGGATGAATGAATGAAAATGACTTAAGTCATACCTGGAGAGATCAGTTTTGCTGGAATAATATTCGTATTTCCTCTAATACCAAGCAAGAAATTCACAAAGCTTTGTCTCGTTTGCAGGATAAAAACTTGATTTTTTCAATATCCAAGTGTTAATAATTGTTTCTATGCATTTGATCATCAACTTGAGTCAGAGTCAAAACTCAAAACAACTACTTTATTGCAATCAAGAACAAAATTTATAGCAGTTAAGAACGAAATGTCTATTTCAATAGAGGGAGAATTGCCCGAGAAAGTATTGAGCCGTTGACTTGACAATGCAATTGTCACTGTATTGGTTAATCATAACCTCATTTTGGACTTATAAAATGTTATCTAAATGTGGGAGAGAAATAGTACAAGGAGTATCCTTAGTTTTTCTCTCCCAATCAGTGCTTCTTTGTGAGAAATATAAAAAATATAAATATATAAATTGGTACTATAAGAGAAATAATGTTTCTATTACATCGAAGAGAACTATATTATTCTTGATTCACTTTCAAGTGTGAAGTATGTTTCAGAAGTCTTATTGTCTTTTCAAATGAACAATGTTTCTTATGGGGTAACATTATACAAACCACTGAAGTAGATCATCCTTAATTTGAATTCTGTTCTTTATCTGAACAAGCATCAACACTTTCGAAAATTTCAATTTGCAATTTTGATAGACCTAACTGGAAATCGAAGAGTTTCCCAAGGTTCATGCCGTATGACTCCACTAATGCTCTTCAATCTTTGTTCTTATTCTATCTCCACCTTCTTCTTCTATCCTCCACTCCTGATTTTCTAAAATTTCAAAAACGTGGTGGTTAACTCAATCGAAGCCAATACGGTTTGTGGTACAAAAGTGTTACAAGCTGAATAACGGGCCGTTGAGAGGCGGCTGGGAGGAGGGGAAGTTAGTCGGTTAGCTGCTGACAAAAGACGGGAAAGCAATATAACATGATAGGAGGGGTGGTGAAGAGATCGTGGGGGGAGAAGAAGGCAATCAGCGCGCTCAAAAGCTGTATTTCACACACGCACAATGCTCGACTACACGAACGTTTATCACGACGACGACAACTTCTTCTCTTTTTCTTCTCTTTGCACTTGTACTTCTCCTCTCTTTCTTCACACTTTTCGACCTTGCCGCGCAGATAAGAAGGCTGACGCCGTCGACAATGCTTTACGGCTGTGCCAGCGTCCTAAGGATCTTCCCGCGGCTCTTTTTTTCGGGACGTTATTCGTGATCTTTCCCCGGGCTCTCTTTTCGCTCATAACTCATGATAAAAAATAATAGTGGCGCGCTGGTTTGGGGGTGGGGGGTCGGAAAGCCCCCCGCAATATCGGGACTCGATAATGGCGATTTTGGGCCTCATAGAACTGAAGCTGTGATCGTATATTATAACGCTGGAAATTCGGGAAGAGGATCGCTGGCTGAAGAAGCCACTAATATAGCACTCATTGTGAACTGCTGAGTCCTTGGATATTGTAGCTAGTCTGAGTGATCGCAGAATTTGAAATCTGTACTAATTCAATGGAGTCAAAAATATTAATCAATCCAAATTTCATTAAATCCAATTAAATCCATTGTAGCTTATTTAAAGTGGCACAACATTCTTATTGTTATCTAAATCTCTCCTATATAATTATCGTTTAGCATCTTCAGTGCAAATAAATGTGAAACCAGGAAACAACTGTGAAACCCATCATAAAATAGTAAGCTGCCGGATGTGAACAGTACTCATTTATTCAAGTAAGATCGGGATGAAATTGTTTGATATCAAATTTGTTCGTTTCTGTATTTATCCGAGGTATTACAATATAATAGTATTGTATTAATGATCTCATGTTTGTATTTGTATCATGATAGTATAGTGCATAGAAATTATGTTAACATGAAACCAATATTGGAACAGGAACAGGGGAAGTTGAATTCTGTATTTATACAGGAAACAAACGTATGTATGTAATAGAAAATCTGATTTCTATATTTGAGATCAATTGTGTTGATTTGAGTAGTCCCTCATATCCGAGAAAATTTCGATTAATATAATAATATATTGGGATCATTGTGTCAATAGTATTACTTCCATTGAATGAAAACATTTGTACTGTGTGAAAATATATAGCATAAGGAAACAAATAATCACAATGTGATATTCAATTGATTGGTCATAAACATTCAGAATACTATAAAATAAAGGCTATTTGCGCTTCAATGGAAACAGCTCGAATGCAAACTCATAATACTAGTGTAATATGTAAAATTAATTTGGCATGAGGCATTTCTTGTGCAATTATTGCATCGAAATTTCGAAATCTCAGAAGTTTATTGAACTGAAGTGGTGATAATATTCATTCAATAGGCTATATACATGAAACAATACCAATTTATTGTCCGAGCATTCTTCTCGGGTGAATAAGACATGAATAAATCAATAACAGAATCACTGCCAAATTTATAACCTTATTTTTAAACTATTCTTTTATTATGTCTACTTTTTCCTGATTTGACAGTCCTTATTCCGAAATATTATAAAATATTATTCTAGAAATGTATCATTTTTATCCGAACAGTTAAGGGGAGTATAGTTTCGGTTGAGTCCAGCTTTCCAGTACATAATCTCTATTAATTCTAGTATATCCACCTATGAAAAGTATATCGGTTGAGAAATACCTGTTCTTTTTGATTAGACACGTCAAGAGAAAAAAACGAAAAATTATCCTGAATGAAAAAGACTAAGAAATTGTCAAAAACCACAGATTTATTGATACTTAGAAAGACCGGTTTCGGTTATTACACCATTGTCAAACGAGTTTATCAGAGATTGACAATGGTGTAATAACCGAAACCGGTCTTTCTGATACTTAGAAAGACCGGTTTCGGTTATTACACCATTGTCAACGAGTTTATCAGAGATTGACAATGGTGTAATAACCGAAACCGGTCTTTCTAAGTATCAATAAATCTGTGGTTTTTGACAATTTCCTAGTCTTTTTCATTCAATATGAATAATTACCACAATATCAACTTCTCAACTACACAAAAAGGGAAAAATTATCTTCTGCATGCAAGACAGTAAACACTGATGAATAATACATGGAACATCATAATATCATTTCAAAAGTGGAATTCTTGTTAGACGTAAATGTTAATCCTCACTTCTCCATGACATAGCAAGTGAAATTATCTGAAGAGTGATTTCCAAGTAAAAAAACCTCTGACATCCTGAAATCTCCAAGTTGAAAAGTAGACTTCTGACATCCTCTGATTCTGCAAGCTCCTTGGAGACATGCCTTTGTAATGAACAGTTCTTTGACTCCAGTATTTCAAATAACTTCTCGCGAATCATAAATCCCAGCTGTCATCATGATTTCATGTCACTCGGAAATGACGTAAAAGGGAGGCGTATGAGACAATCTTCATGTGAGGCATACTTTGCTTTTACAAAGGGGAGGCTCTCAGTAAGTAGGCTATTGTTTAAAGCTCACTAACGTAATGTTTTCTTCGAATTCATTTTCAAAACTGAATACATTCTGGGAAATCCACTTTTTTACAGCACAAAATATCAAGATTTTTTATTTGTATTGTTTCCGTAGAAAGTCTGTGATACCGGAGAATTCGCATTAAGACACTAATTTGTCATGTTTTAAACTCTGCTCTTCTGTGTGATTCTGTCGAATAGAGTTAACAGAAGGCTGATGATATCACTCGATAATACTACAACTCGACTGTCTTGTGCCGGTGATATTGGATCAATGGATAAGATAAATAAGAATATCAGGGTTATGAAAAATGATTATTATTTAACAAAAATCCTAAATAAATGCTGCAAATCACCCCAAAGACCTCTGCTACTGCAGACATCAACAACAGGGTTAACAGCTAGATGGGAATTCGATGAGAACTACTATCCAAAAATTAGATTTAAAGAATGTGATATGAGAAATATTATGTATTTTTGGGAATATTCCAGTGAGCTCGTGAGATTCTTTCATCAAGCATTAAATTTACTATCACTAGAATGGAGCTGTTCTATTTATAATATTTTTTATCATAGTGTTGTTTATTATTGGAAAATTTTTTACTGAGCAACTCAACACAAGCAACGATTTACAGATAGATCAAATGATACAATTTCCACAAGGTCATATATCAAATTTCCACAATATCGTTATCTTTTTTTTAACACGTGAGTAGTCGCGCCCGCGGCAAATTGCCGCACAATTGTAACTTTTGTATGTAGCTTTGGGAATTTTCGTTTTCCAAGGTTGGCAGCTCATGTAATCCTCGTTGTGACTGTCCTCTAGACAATCTTGAACAGTTTGAGTCCTTGAACAGTTTGAGGATGACAGAATGAACGTTGACTAATTTCATATATAGGTATTATCTTCCTATTTTATATTCATTCCATCCATATTCTGATTCCAACTCTCATTATCTTTTTATTCTATCTAGATGTTGAAAAATGAGTCAAATAAAGAAGGAATATTCATTCCATTCATGAGTAGATCATTTATCCCATAAAATGATAAATTCTAACAATAAATTTGCAGTATGTATTTTTGAATCTCCTCCAAGTATTATGTTATTATATACTATTGAATAGTATATAATAACATAAAACACGTTGAGAAAGATTTGAATCAATAAATATTAAAAGAGCATTGTTAAAACCAACTGTTTCCAGTCTAGGGAGCCATAAGGGTGAGTGTGAGCAAAATGCTCACGCGCGACCACTGACGTTCTGCAAGTCTGTGCTACTACTTGCGTGTTAAAAAAGATTTGAATGAATTTCTAATTTTCGAATATTCAGAACGTATATGATTCATCTAAAACCACAATATCATCTCATTTACCCCATTTACATCCACTATGTTTATCCATTTTCTTATTGAATACAGAAAACAATTCAATAGTTAAAAAAAAACAGGCTTCAGCCCAGAACTTCTTCTATTTCTTAATATTGTCTCAAATCGTCCAAAAGTTATGTAGGTTATGTCGATTTTAACCTCTACACTAAATCATCGATCTTGAAGCTACAAATCATTTTTCAACGAATATCATCGAAATTTTATAAAATGTGATTATTCAATTGCAAACTGTTGGCAACTGTTGATTCTATTAAATCATCAACTATGAAGAGATAGCAGACCACGTGTGTCTCCAGCGTTATTGTCCTGTCACCAGCTGGCTCAGATATTCTAATAGTAGACTTGAGGAGCGTGAACACTAGCGTCAGGTGATCAATTCACATAACGGCAAGGAAAGTTGTGTGAGTGCGCCACACCAGATTTTTTATCATAATGTTGTTTATTATTGGAAAATTTTCCAATGAGCAACTCAACACAAGCAACGATTTACAGATAGATCAAATGATACAATTTCCACAATATCGTTATCTTTTTTTAACACGTGAGTAGTCGCGCCCGCGGCAAATTGCCGCACAATTGTAACTTTGTATGTAGCTTTGGGAATTTTCGTTTTCCAAGGTTGGCAGCTCATGTAATCCTCGTTGTGACTGTCCTCTAGACAATCTTGAACAGTTGAGTCCTTGAACAGTTTGAGGATGACAGAATGAACGTTGACTAATTTCAATATATAGGTATATCTTCCTATTTTATATCATTCCATCCAATTCTGATTCCAACTTCATTATCTTTTTATTCTATCTAGATGTTGAAAAATGAGTCAAATAAAGAAGGAATATTCATTCCATTCATGAGTAGATCATTTATCCCATAAAATGATAAATTCTAACAATAAATTTGCAGTATGTATTTTTGAATCTCCTCCAAGTATTATGTTATTATATACTATGAATAGTATATAATAACATAAAAACGTTGAGAAAGATTTGAATCAATAAATATTAAAAGAGCATTGTTAAAACCAACTGTTTCCAGTCTAGGGAGCCATAAGGGTGAGTGTGAGCAAAATGCTCACGCGCGACCACTGACGTTCTGCAAGTCTGTGCTACTACTTGCGTGTTAAAAAGATTTGAATGAATTTATCATTTTCGAATATTCAGAACGTATATGAATCATCTAAAACCCATTCAAATTCACTATGTTTATCCGTTTCTCTATTGAATAGAGAAAACAATGAAATAGTTTAAAAACAGGCTTCAGCCCAAAACATCTTCTATTTCTTAATTTTGTCACAAATCGTCCAAAAGTTATGTAGGTTATGTCGATTTTAACCTCTACACTAAATCATCGATCTTGAAGCTACAAATCATTTTTCAACGAATATCATCGAAATACTATAACGAAACTACCCTGCGATACAATTCAACCCAATTTCCATTCTTAATCCTTGAACTCGAAATACGAGGAACCTGTCATTTAGAAACTGTGCAAACCAATCCTATCACGAAGCGAGGCCAGAAAAAAGCTCTTCACCTCAAACCATAACCACTTAAAAATTCGATACATGGAAAAAGTCTGACGAGAACAAATCTTGCGAAATCCGGTTGCGGTTTTAGTATTTGTGCATTCGTGGCTCGCGTATCAATTCATACATCACACTCATATACTGGATACTGTGTATCTATACAAGTGTTTTCACACGTGTATGTATAGATATAGTAATTTTGTGTACTGTACGGATTTAACGGTTCACTGGGTCTCCTGCTCTCTGGGGCCAGTTTTGTAGAGCTAGCTATAGCTCTACCAACTTTATAGAGATTGGGCAGTTTTTAGAGCAGCTTGCATTGTTAATCGAATGTGGAAAGAGAATCAGAGAAGGAAGTGCATGGAATAGAAAGAAGGAAAAATAATTCGGGGGAAGCCAGTTATGAAAGACGGTGAAACTGAGGGGGAAATTAGGCAAGGCATTAGGAGACAAGCAAAGGGAGAGAGCGAGCAAGAAATAGAAGATCTAGGAAGAGAAGCAGAGGAAAGATAAGAGTGGAAAAGTGGACCTAAGAAACGCGAAGTGGAACTTACAGAAAAACAAGAATATGAGAAAAAAGTTATAGAGAAAAAATAGCTGGAAGGAGAAAGAAGAAAGAGAGATGCTGTAGGGGAAGACAAAATAAAGGACAAAATGTGCATGATTCAATTCATAGATGAATTGTTTCTAATGAGTCCTTAATAAGCTCAAATCAACTTTTGTGGTACAATGATTGATATCAGTATCTTTTAATACATTCTTACTGTCCACATCTTTCTGCGTAAACTTCTTCTTTTTCTTCTCAACATCTCAATCGTTTCCTGTAGTTTTCTCTTGTCGGATATCTCTTTCTCATTCTATCAACGTTTCTTCAATCATTTTATCTTTCTCAACGTTTTCTACAATCATTCTGTCAACGTTTCCTCCATCAGTCTCTCTCATTCTATTCGACGGTTCCTCGATCATTTTCTCTAATTCTTTCAACGTTTCCTCAATAATTTTCTCTCATTCTATTCAATGTTTCCTCAAACATTTTCACTCATTCTATTCAACGCCTCTACAATTAATCTCTCTCATTCTATCAACGTTTCCTCGATCATTTTCTCTCATTCTATCAACGTTTCCCCAATCATACTCTCTCATTTTATTCAACGTTACCCTTAACCATGCTCTCTCATTCATTCAAACTTTCCTGAACAATTCTCACTCAAATTCCAATTCAAATACCCAACCTACTCACTCCACCCTCTTCCTCCCACCCCCAACCGTGTGGCACGCTTTGAGCTCAGAGAGACAAGAGGGCAACTGATTGCTGTGCCCTTACTGTTACCCCCCTCTGGTCCCATTCCGCCCTCCCCACACAGACACATTCACACTGCGTGTTCCAATTATCCGCGTTAAATGCCCCCCTAGTGACCCAACCACCCCCCCCCCCAACGCACATTCCACCTATCGCCTCGTTACGATACACTCACACTGCCCCCCCCCACACCACCTCATCAATCCAGGAAACTACATCCATTATGGGTTATCGTGTCCTGTAAGATCCATCCTTCACCCCTACTATCTCACCTTCCTCCTCTTCCTACTCATCCCTCTCTATTCACACTCCAACCAACACGATTAGACACCTATTTTATAGTCAAATCCCTGGACAATCTTCTACTGTCCATTCGCACCTCACGATTCGGGAAAGTACTACTAATTCACCTTTTAAATAAGCACAGTCACGCGCCTTTGAAAAGTGCTGCGTCGCCAGGTTCTGATTGAATGCAAGGCATGTGAGATAGAATACGTTGAAATTAAATATTCTTCTCTCAGTACATCATTGCACAGGTTTTGTTGAGTCCTGAACGTGTAGAAAACTGTGACAGTTACTGTTTACTTCTATATCCATCATATAAGGGAGAAAATTCCTGTATATCTGTTATATTTTTCTATTTTTATATCTGGTTATCTGGCTATATGGTTATTTATGTTCAACGGATCTCGAAAACGGCTCTAACGATTTTCACGAAATTTGGAATATAGTAGGTTTATGATATTAAAATTCGATTGCACTAGGTCTCATCCCTGGGAAAACTCGCTGAAGGACATGGAAAGGATAATTCATCCTTTGAAAAACAGATGATGATTTCGTCATCTGTCGATAACAGTAGATGCGTGAGCCTGTGAGGGAGATGAGCTGTGAAATCAATTAGTTACCGTATCTCGTGAGAAATCTAGAAATTTTAATTGACTCGATCAAAATACTATAACGAAATACCCTGCGATACAATTCAAACCAATTTCCATTCTTAATCCTTGAAATCGGAATACGAGGAACCTGTCATTCAGAAACTGTGCAAACCAATCCTATCACGAAGCGAGGCCAGAAAAAAGCTCTCACCTCAAAACATAACCACTTAAAAATTCGATACATGGAAAAAGTCTGACGAGAACAAATCTTGCGAAATCCGGTTGCGGTTTTAGTATTGTGCATTCGTGGCTCGCGTATCAATTCATACATCACACTCATATACTGGATACTGTGTATCTATACAAGTGTTTTCACACGTGTATGTATAGATATAGTAATTTGTGTACTGTACGGATTTAACGGTTCACTGGGTCTCCTGCTCTCTGGGGCAGTTTTGTAGAGCTAGCTATAGCTCTACCAACTTTATAGAGATTGGGCAGTTTTTAGAGCAGCTTGCATCTTAATCGAATGTGGAAAGAGAATCAGAGAAGGAAGTGCATGGAATAGAAAGAAGGAAAAATAATTCGGGGGAAGCCAGTTATGAAAGACGGTGAAACTGAGGGGGAAATTAGGCAAGGCATTAGGAGACAAGCAAAGGGAGAGAGCGAGCAAGAAAATAGAAGATCTAGGAAGAGAAGCAGAGGAAAGATAAGAGTGGAAAAGTGGACTGAGAAACGCGAAGTGGAACTACAGAAAACAAGAATATGAGAAAAAAGTTATAGAGAAAAAATAGCTGGAAGGAGAAAGAAGAAAGAGAGATGCTGTAGGGGAAGACAAAATAAAGGACAAAATGTGCATGATTCAATTCATAGATGAATTGTTTCTAATGAGTCCTTAATAAGCTCAATCAACTTTTGTGGTACAATGATTGATATCAGTATCTTTTAATACATTCTTACTGTCCACATCTTTCTGCGTAAACTTCTTCTTTTTCTTCTCAACATCTCATCGTTTCCTGTAGTTTTCTCTTGTCGGATATCTCTTCTCATTCTATCAACGTTTCTTCAATCATTTATCTTTCTTCAACGTTTTCTACAATCATTCTGTCAACGTTTCCTCCATCAGTCTCTCTCATTCTATTCAACGGTTCCTCGATCATTTTCTCTAATTCTTTCAACGTTTCCTCAATAATTTTCTCTCATTCTATTCAATGTTTCCTCAAAATTTTCACTCATTCTATTCACGCCTCTACATTAATCTCTCTCATTCTATCAACGTTTCCTTGATCATTCTCTCTCATTCTATCAACGTTTCCCCAATCATACTCTCTCATTTTATTCAACATACCCTTAACCATGCTCTCTCATTCACATTCAAACTTTCCTGAACAATTCTCTCTCAAATTCCAATTCAAATACCCACCCTACCCACTCCACCCTCTCACTTCCACCCCAAAACCGTGTGGCACGCTTTGAGCTCAGAGAGACAAGAGGGCAACTGATTGCTGTGCCCTTACTGTTACCCCCCTCTGGTCCCATTCCGCCCTCCCCACACAGACACATTCACACTGCGTGTTCCAATTATCCGCGTTAAATGCCCCCCTAGTGACCCAACCCCCCCCCCCCAACGCACATTCCACCTATCGCCTCGTTACGATACACTCACAACTGCCCCCCCCCCGCCGTTGCACCCTCATCAGGAAACTACATCCATTATGGGTTATCGTGTCCTGTAAGATCCATCCTTCACCCCTACTATCTCTCCTTCCTACTCTTCCTACTCATCCCTCTCCATTCACACTCCAACCAACACGATTAGACACCTATTTTATAGTCAAATCCCTGGACAATCTTCTACTGTCCATTCGCACCTCACGATTCGGGAAAGTACTACTAATTCACCTTTTTAAATAAGCACAGTCACGCGCCTTCGAAAAGTGCTGAGTCGCCAGGTTCTGATTTGAATGCAAGGCATGTGAGATAGAATACGTTGAAATTTAAATATTCTTCTCTCAGTACATCATCGCACAGGTTTTGTTGAGTCCTGAACGTGTAGAAAACTGTGATAGTTACTGTTTACTGCTATACAGAATGAGTCATATGTATGGGAACCATTCTCTAAATTGGAGATTGTTGTAGATACAATACTGTAACTTTCAGGATAAGTTATTGGTCAAATTATCTACCTTTTGACGTACAACTGAATTTCAACCCCTTATAAGGTGGTGACATATTGGTTGTAACTCGACTATTTTAAATGTAAACACCTATTGTGTGGTATATCATGTTATAGTTTTATTTCAATGATATTGAAATGTCGGCATTTAGAATCAGCCCTCGTCTAACATCTTTTGACAGACGTACTGAATGGAGGATATGAATGCCAAACAGTTGGGAGGCACATCTCCCTCGGGTGTTCTGATGGTGCGCAGAAACTGGACGCAAGGGAAGGCCTCCGTGTCGGGAAACTCCTTGTTGTACTTGTGATTATTTTAAAGTCCTTTTTAAAACAAGAAGTATAACACCAATTAAAATGTTCTATGATACTTGTATCCAAAATTCAGTTGTACGTCAAAAGGTTATTTGATCAATAACTAGTCCTGAAAGTTACAGTATTACCTATATCTACAACAGTCTCCAATTAATTGAAGAGTTCCCATACCTATGACTCACTCTGTATAATACTGAATACTTTGAAAGGGTACACCCATACTGAGTAGGGTTGTATCATAGAGAGAAGATAGCATAAACATAGATATACCATTGAATAGAAGGTTTATGTTCCAAATTTCAATCAGATTTTTTGTTAACTCAAGTCGATTATCGTTTATTATTACTGTTCTTCTGGTGTGAGAGTGTAGGAACAGCAAGCACAGTATGAGAGACTATCGGCGTCACATAGCTTTACTAAAAAGGACTACTAGAACTATCGGCTTTAGTTAACAGTGACATTTGAAACATAAACGCCCTTTACCATAGGATATCTACTCATGCTACCATTTTTTCATGATTGTATACTGCGATATGATAATGAATACTGTGATAGGGTATACTCATTCTGGGTTTCATAATGTGATATGATATTAAACTCAGATAAGCTCTAATTAAAGTCGATAGTCGATAGTTTTTCTATTTACATATTCGTCTCATTATCTCTTTCTTGTTTTCTTGGTTCTTTATTCTGAAAATCGATTTTGTTATCATGGCGAGTCTGTTGCTTAAGCCGCCATTTTGTGACATTTCTGTTACACCGTTAAGTGGGAGGAGACTGTCTAGCTGGGCCAATGGCAGGCGTTCATGCCCTTGACCAATAGCAGTACTCGCCTACTGGTATAAATTCTTCTGCTCTTGTATTTAGTTTTAGTTTATCAGAGATTGAAAATGGTGTAACAACCGAAGCCGGTCTTTCTAACTATCAACAAATCTGTGGTTTTTGACAATTTCTTAGTCTTTTTATTTAATCTAATTAAAGTGTTATAATTACCAATCAAAGTGCTAGTGGTAGAAGGAATGTGGAAAATATAAGTGATATTGGTTTACTACAGAGATAACAATAGTCGTTTCATCGATGTTTATTCGTAATGAACATGCGAGAATCACTGTTTTATACAGTTTATTGAATGGAAAAGACTAAGAAATTGTCAAAAACCACAAATTTATTGATACTTAGAAAGACCGGTTTCGGTTATTACACCAATGATAAACAATGTCTCTATCAGAGATTAACAATGGTGTAATAACCGAGACCGGTCTTTCTAAGTATCAATAAATCTGTGGTTTTTGACGATTTCTTAGTCTTTTTCATTCATTATGAATAATTACCACAATATCAACTTCTCAACTACACAAAAAGGTAAAAAAGGAAAAATATACAGTTTATAATATACTAACAAGTCGAAACATATCATCTAACTCCACCATTTATTAGAATAACTTCACCATATAGCTCTTCCATACATGTATTTGAGTTCCAAATGAATAAATCAGTAACGCACCCTCCCTTCTCGCACAAGAAATCTCCATATTATGGTGATGACCTTTCGCTCAGTCTACCACACACAAGAAGATGTTTCTGACGAGGATCTGACAGTTGCAGTGTTGTTCTTTGTGTCTATGTTTGGAGTCCGACCAGACTGCTCTGTTAGCAAACTTGTTGCAACATTTCAATTCATGGAGACGTTATTTATATGAATAGTACTTGTCGACAGAGTTGTGAATGAGAGAGCTGCAGTGTGGGAGTAGTTTATGAATGGAACAGTCTGCTTCTCTCAAAGTTGTTGTGCATTGTGTTGATTGATTGTACACTTGAAAGTGACATGGATATAGGTTATTCGGAACACGGATAAATTATTCAATAAATGATCCGGAGAGATCAGCTAACAATCAATTACGAGACGTAATCACTTGAGTTACTTGGATGATGTTCATCAGAGTTGAAAAATCTCAGCAAAAAAAAAAAAAACTGTTTCATCGGTCTCGAACCCGCAAATTTTTCATTCATCAGTCACGCATGCTAACAGTTACGCAACAGACTCATTTGGATAAATGATTTGGTGTGATTTAAATTCTCAAGAGACAAACATTTAAACTGAAAAAAACTTTCTGGATTGCTTAGCATGTTATCTTTCAATTTAAATTCTCAAGAGACAAACATTTAAACTGGAAAAAACTTTCTGGATTGCTTAGCATGTTATCTTTTAATTTAAATTGGCAGTGATATAACTTACTTCTGCTTCACAAGTTCACAATTATTCACATTGACACTGTAAATTAATATATTGATTGTATACCAATCTCTTTCCATGGGAACAAACACAAATAAAAATATTCTATTCTCATTTGAATGAAGCTTGGTTTGTTTGGTCATGATTTTTGAATCACAAATAGTTCATAGAATTGAATAATTGAATTTTTTTCAATCAATAAATAAAGGTAATAAGGCACTGGAAACATTCATGAAAAACACACTTATAAATTATGAAATTGATTATAGAATTGAATAGATTTATTTGGATGAATTATATTACAAACTGAAAACTTGACCAAATGAAATTTTGAAAAACAGAAATTAGGCCTGTATTAGTAGCAGAACTGAAAGTTTAACATACACGGACGTATGTTAGTGTCGTTGTTCACTTTTATGTTACATTCTTATATTTTAGTCCTGCTATCATTTGTTATAAAATTTGGTACTACCTAATCACTAGTAGGTTTGTGATTTTGTATTCAAATTTTTAAATAAATGCAATATTTCTCAAGTTTTTAATCTATTGTGATTCATTCTGTTATTTATTAAGAGTATTACGTCAACTTTCAAAATTCAAAATCTTCAAATTATTATTCCTGGACCAAAAATCAAGTGACAAAGCAGTGTGTGATTACATAACCTTAACTTTTGGACAACATTAACATTCTATTAAAATCTTTGGAGAGAAATAGTACAGGCTCAGCCTAGTTTTTCCTCCAATGTCATAATAAATTATATATTCTGTAATATATATATAGTGCTTTATGTTCGTTTGTGAAGTTGATTGATTGAATGATTTCCATGTCATCAATACAGCTAGAAATTTTTTGAGTTCAATATTCGAATTTATCTACAATAATTTCTATTGTTGGCATTTGATTTACTTCAATAATATTATTATTGAGCTCTGGGGAGAATCACACAGTCAATAAATACATCAATCATATACAATCTCGGAGCGTGATTGAGCGTATTTTATTAAATGAAGTTTTCTTTTATTAAATTGCAGCCATAAAAATTGTTATGCAAATCCACAGCATCAGAATGTTTTGTATTTACAGCTCTTCTCAATAACGTTGCAAGGCGAATTTCTTCGACAAAGATTACGCCAATATAAAATCCATTCCCCATTCATTGACAGCCAAACACAAAGTTTCATGTACAGATTTGCACAGGCTGCAAACAAAAGGCCGAGCGGCGTTATTGAAAACTTTGTGAATAGCCGACGGTGTATGCGATTGATAGATCATTTCCCCTTGACCAAAGTCACAAGACGGTTCAACAAGATAAAGTGAAAACGACTGATGAGCTCAGCCTGAGCCGGGCAACCCGGAATAGCTGAAGGGAATACGGGATGGAGCGTAGGGAAATGAGTAGTGAAGGGGCAGACGGATCTATCAGACCTTCCTCATCCTACAGGACCTTTGATCCCTCCATCTCAGAAGCCCTTCTTCTTTGCAACATGGGCATGCAATCATATTTTCATCAGTTTCTTTTCGATTCTCTCTATACTGTTTTCGTGGTGCGTTGCCCATCTCCAGCTCAATCAATCGATTTTTCTGGTCTTCCGACCTCATCTCATCATTCAACAGCTTTGCTCCAAGATCACCACGATGTGCTTTTCTGAATTTTACCCTCGATAAATTTCCATTCTCACTAGCTCTATACTATATAGTCGGATTTGTGTTCCACTATTCACTAGCTCCATACTATAAAGTCGAATTTGTATTCCACCACTCACTATCTCAATACTGTATTATTGTATCTCAATGAGTGCTATATATTATAAACTCGAATTTGTGTTTCACTCTCCTCTCTAGCTCCAAGCTATATAATCAGATTTGTATTCTGTTCACAAGCCGGACAAAACCTATAATAGAAAACAGATACAGGAACGATTCTCATGTCCAAACAAGTAGTGTACGGATACAGATATATGGGTATTGATGTACAGCATTCCAGAGTACAGTATCAATGGAGTTATGGTTCTTTATAGTCTATGTTTGCCTCAAAGCAAGTATTTAAGCTACGAAACAGCTCTCTACAAAGTGTATGATACTGAATAAAATAATACAATAAAGCTTTGAAATAATTTATCATCTATTTTATTGAGTAGGAGTACTCTTATACTGCTTACTACCGTATATGATCACGATTTTAGTAGATTATTGTCTTCGCCTCCACCGTGAATGTAATTTTCTGATATGAGATCTGCAATGTGAATGAGTATTGTACTTTTATATTACACATTCATTATTCAACAAGTGATAAGTTCTACTCTTTAACTGAATCAATTAGGTCTGAAGCAGTATCAGCGCTTAACGATTTGCCAATATCGAGCAATAGATTATGATTTTAGATAGATGACTATGAACTGTTATTGGTATGTGGAATTGCATAATTTGAATGAACAGGAGAAGGACCAAATATTGTACTTTGACTTCATATTAGTGTTGATATTGAATTCACTATGCTCTATATAATTTTGAATATCATTTAAAAATGCTCAGAACATTTGTTGAAATGGGTCAATGGGATTAAATCAGACATTCTCAAGCAATAAATAACATTTAATAAATTATTGTCCTATCCCACAAATTCATTGTGAATTCTACAGAACACGGAATTTAGCAAGCATAAGTAGAATAACACACAAGCTATCCGATAAATTGATTGTAAAATAACTGTACCAAATTATTTGAACTCGGATTATGGGATGAGAGTTGTTCTTTACCGAAAAAGCACTAGAAATTGGGATTCAAAATGGTTGAGTAGTACCATGATGAATAGATATCACGCTCACTTCCTTAGCTTATCCATTCATGTTGATATTTTCGTAGAGAGACCTAAATTATTCAGACCCCTTCTCATAAAATGCATTGATATTGAAAAAATACCCTACAGTGAGATAAAATATCTAAACAGTATGGTACTTGGAATATTGCGGGAATAAATAGATGAGCTACCCAAATTTATAATATATTATAAATTTATAGTACAAGATTAAATCTTATCAGAACATATTATATTTATGTGGAATTAATGAATTTATCAGTACCCAAAACTATCCATTATAAGTACCAACAAATGAATATTGGGTGACTCTCAATACAGCTCTCAATACATTTCCACACAATATCTTAGGCTGTGTTTACACCAAAGATATTAACAAAATGTTTATTTTTCCGTCCTTATAGGTTCTATTAGATCAAACGGAACTTGACAAACACATATGTTCATCATGTGTATGATAAGCTATGTTCAATCTAATAGAATCTATAAGGACAGAGAAATAAACATTTTGTTAATAACTCTGGTGTAAACACAGCTTTATTCACAACACAACTACAAGCGTTCAATCGATATTCGTATCCTCCCAATTGAGAAAAAGAGAGAAGCTATCACAGTTAACGTTGTCTGATCTCTTCAACACATTCCCCTCCCTTCCCGCCGCCTACCGCCATCTTGTATCCACTCTGCGATTCCTTAGTGAGTTTGTAACCACAAGGACATTCAGTTGGGTTGTTGTTTAAATTGTGAGCCTTCAGGGATTGTCACATCCGTATGTCTTTCCCTCAGGGAAGTCGTTCGCTCTCTGAAGCTCTTGCTATGCTACTGCCTTAGTTCCAGTGCCTTCTATATCGCGCCTCACGCTTTCTAACACACTCAGAACTCTGTGTTAGTGTGTATTGGTGCTGCTACACTTGAGATACGCATGGAAATGTTTCCACAGACAACAAACAATAACACGAGCCGCGGAGGCGTGTACGTACACACAACGAACACACATTTCCACTACACATGAACACACAAGCTCGAATACATACACACTTTCAAATAAACAAAACAATCATGTAGTGCTCGGATCAATACATACGATCCGATCCTTTTCACTGACGACAGCATCGAAAAATTATTATCGGTGACGATTGTTCGGCTTACAGCGCTCCAGAGGAAAATAATACAGCGACCCTCTCGTTCAAGTATCGGGGAAAATAGAAAACGTACACACATTGTGCAATTGAATAATAGATGCATGAAAACTAGCGTCAACTGAGCTCCGTTGTCGCAAAATAGAAAACGTTCAATTGAAAACTGGAGTGATGGTTGTGAAAGGGGGAGTTAAAGATTGTTGTGATGGTTTAACTGAATGAGATAGATGAATAATTGTCCCAATTATTCTATTTTTTCTTCAGGGTTACTTTTAATAAAAAAATGGATATAAATCTGAGTACCTTTTCAAATTATTTCGTCACGACACGTTTCGGCTACTAATGCGATTTTCAAGTCATTTTCATCTTGAAAATGGCATTAGTAGCCGAAAATGTCGTGACGAAATAATTTGAAATTGTACTCAGATTTATATTTTCAATTGTGCCAATCATTATGAAATTATTATAAGCTCAGGTTGCGATATAGTTTTGAAATCTAAAATTTAATTTAATCTGAAGCTCGGATTGTATTAATTTGAAGAGCTTGATTCAAAAATAGAAAGCAGATTTACAGTTATACCCAGGGAAGTTGCTTTTGAATATTATAGCCATTACTGATATATTATTATGAATCCTTCAATTATTCTTCTGCACAATACTTTCATTGGTCTTGGTTGATGAGTAAGAACTATTTGAAATGGTCATTAATGAACATATATGTCAATTTATTTATAATTATGTATAATTTTAGGGAAAAATTTCACAATTATTGGAAAAATCTCTCGATTTCCGGGGATGTATGATTTTCAAAGAAAATGTCAAGATTTACAAAAACCAATCGAGCTGAATAAAATATTTAAAATGAAGAAATGTCACGATTATTGGAAGAATCTCTTGATTTTCCGGAGGAAAATGTATGATTTTCGAAGGAAATATCAAGATTTACAAAAACCAATCGAGCTGGATAAAATATTTAGAATGCTCAAACTGTCACGATTTCGGAAAAATTATTTCATATTTTATCAATGACACCGAGGACCCTGAATAAGAAGTTGTAACTTGTGTAGCAATATTTATTGTTACAATTGTGAGCGATGAGAATTATGCAAATTAGCCTGAGAAGTTAGCCTGTTATAAAAATGGATTGTGCTGTTCTGCTTTTCTGTGTTGTGTTGTGTTGACTCTGTAAGTGTGTGCGTAGAAGCTAGGATCCTAGGAATAACATCAATTTTCCTGGAGCAAGAGCTTAGTTCATGAGCCTCGCCTTTTGCGTTGTGTAGTGTCGACTCTATAGGTGTGTGTGTAGAAGTTGTGGGAAGATCAACGATTTTCCTAGAATATAAGTCTGGTTCACAACCTTATAAGGCAAGGAATTTATAGCTGCCTAGGAAAAATAGCTGTCACTTGGTGGGAGAATGCATCTTAAATTGTAGTTGTAACGTCCCTTTCTATTGGTGGAAATTTTTCTAGAGAATAGTAACTGCCAATCACAGTTGGTGTTGGTTAGATCTATTTAGTATGGCCGATCTCACAGCTGTCCACCTCAAGACGAGAAAAGCGAAGTGGCTTCACTCAGCATCTGTCCTCCGACATAAGCAGTACTAAATAATGTAATCTGTTCAGAACTTTGTATTAATCTTGGCTTCCATGCCAGCTTTAGGCTTTTTTTAGTATTTGGCTCTGGAACCTTTTGTTCCAGCAGCATTTTTGTCTTTTGCCTATGTAGTTGCTTTAATTAAGAAGAGAGAGAGAGAGTATCAAATTGTAACCTCACAATGGAGATTTTTCTCCTATAACCGCTACTAAAGGTACGTCATAGATTTATAATTTAATTAAGGAAATTATCTTCAATGAAAGCTTCCATCAATGTATTTATTGTAATGTACCGTAATTAAAGTGTAAAAATTGAGAATAGTCCTTTTGATTTGAATGGAAGATGGAAATGGTAATTCAAACTGAAAAATGTTGTAAGAAAATGAACGGTATATGTTTTGTAGAAATATAGAGTGCCTATTAGAAGGAATTAAGATATTTTTGGCTTGTATTATTTCTGAAGAGAAAGCTATTATTATTTATAAAAATAGATCTGTCAATTTGTGAGATTTTCAGAGACTGTATTTTATGATTATTTCTATTAGTAATTTTATCATCTTTATTTGTCATATTTGAAATCATTTCAATGATTTTGATTAGGGAGAAATCACCTAAATATCATATAATTTTTCAAGAGAATCTTTTTGATATTAAACAACTATACTCGAAAGTTGATATGGAAAGTTGTTCAATCAACTTGTGAATTATGTACTATGTAGGCCTATTATGGAATACTATGTACTCATCGCTTTGTGTATAGGGCGTAACCCTTATTACAAATAAATTCTATTCTTTTAAATCAAGAAATTGAAGTAGGTAATGCCTACTTATGTTTTAAAGTAATTGAGCTATATAACCTAAAGTAGGTTGTTTTTATTATGTAACTGAAGTTAAGTTAATTGGTTTTATCCTAGTTTATTTTTATTCTAACAGCGGTGTAAGTACGGGAACATCAAGTATGGGATCAACGTACGAATCCATCATTTCATGGGTTCATGAACGTGTGTCTTTAAGCCGCTGAGACGCCTCTGAATCGATGGCCGTCCTAGCTTGGGGTATGCTGTCTCCTGTCCATCTGGACGTGTAGAGCTCGATCGCCGAGCCTAGATTCAATTTGAAGAAACAGCTATGAGGTAACAACTTTTTTCCAAATTAAACGAACGTCCCAGGAACTCCGGATGTGACAAAATGGGTTTTAGTGACGACAGACTTTCAATCAAGTAAAACGTGCGGAATTAGACTTTTGTTAAATCATAATTTTGAGATATTATTGGGGATAGATAGTTTATTAATTTTATTAATTTGGTTTGAGTAATAGATTTTCGGTTGTATCTTTACATTGAAAAGTGAGGCCATATTTTCTCTGTAAGGATCCAGCTGGGAATTTCAGTTTTCTTTAAATTTATAAATAATTATAATCTTCTAAACTACTAAAAGTTGAATGAGTACATGAATTTTTAAATGTCCCTTATTGATTAAATTTAATGTTTTAAAATAATTCTCATCTTAAAGTTGTAAAGGATCAAATGAAGTTTCAAGGACCCTAACCTTTCCTAAATTTGTTTTGATGACATATATTTTTCGAATAGTTTTTTTTAAGGTAGTATACCATGATGTGATACTTGAGGAATGTTTGTCCTTGCAGCGTTCATGATATAAAGATACTAAATAGTTATTATTGGGGGGGATCATTAATATTTGATAATGTTTTGATAGTGTTTTAAAGTTTCCAAGTGTGTTCAAAATTTAATGTTCTAAGAATTTTATGAATTTTATGTGGATCTTTTCTTAAAATATTTATTCTTATTTATGATTAACTTCTGAGACATATCGATGATAATTTTCGATAATTGCTCTTTTGAAATTAGAGTCCTTTAAGCTTTTATGATTCAATCTAAAACGTTTTAAAATGTAGAGCATACAGAGTAGGTTATTACCGAATTAAGTATATCAGAGATAACTTTCTAAATTTAGTAATTTTATTTTCGGTTTTCATGATTCTTCTTCTTGTTTTATTTGTTGTTTATTGATTTCTTTGTTTTATTAACTTCTTTGTTTTATTAATTGTTGAATTCACTGTAAGAGGTGACAATATAATTGATACCTTCTCTCTATTTCGTTGTCTCTCTTGTCATTTCTGGTTTCCCGTTCTCTAGCACTAGGTATGTTTATCAATCATCCCTTTTATTAAGTTATATTGTGTGTGCTTCTAAATTCAAAATTCAAAATTAACTTTCTAAATTCATAGCACGGCACACTTGTAATAGCAGTACATAAACAAATAATCTATATTTACAAGACAGTGTTCAAGAAGACTTCGGTATTTCTAGTATGCACTCGTGATTTGATGATTTAACTTCATCTAACAAATAGACCTAATGATTCATTATATTCAATCAACTTCTATTGAGCAAAATATTTACATTGGAGGTCCCGCTAAACCTGGAGGTTTTTCAGTAGGTGCCTATTCATAAGTATAAAATATACTTAATAAATCAATATACCAAGCATGATATAATTATCCTCCAGATCTGATAAAAAGATTTCTCACTATTTTAGTTGTTGATCTTTGGATATCATTCTAATTTGATGATTACATACCACATTATTATTGCAATATAGATTATTGAATGCATCAATTCACGAAACATGATCATCCTCAATAATATGCATGGAATGCATCATAATCATCCCATTATCGGTGATGGGATTCAGGTACCATCATACATACGATTGATTTCGATTGATAATGTTCATGAATAGACTAATCCAGTACTGCAATAATACTGTGTAATAATTGAGCTTGGATCTATGATACAGCTCTCTCCTTGTAGTGTTGCATAGTTGTATCAGAGGCATGAATGAACAAATCAAGCCTATTGATGGAATAGCCTAGGCTTGGATTCGACTGTCATCAATAAATAGTTTCATGGCGTAGGAGTGAATTTTTCGGCCAACTAACACGATATGTATAATTTTTTTAATGGTATGTGTTTGAAATAAGAAGTTGATTATCCTTCCAGCAGTCGCGCTGTTGTAAAAAGTACAACAGTATCAGTTTTTTGCTACACAAAACTATTGAATGCGGTGGTGTAAGTGAATGAGTAACCTATGCATTCAAAAACTTTCTCCCCATCACTCCACTGAGTTGCAGTATCAACCGAGCAATGGTTAAGTCTTTAGGTGCCTTTTAGTCGCGACAGTGCATACGTATGATAGGGAAAGAGTGTGCTTGTATTGTTTACAATACGGGGACTGTAAACGAATCAATAACACAGAATAATTCTGTGTTATTGATTCGTTTACAATTATCGTTTATATATTTTACGTTTATCAATTATTGATGGCTCTGCTTGGTGTACCTTATTGGACTACGAAATTGTATTCATCCAAATGTTTATAGGCGTAAGATAATCCAGTGAGATGGGATTAGTAATTATACAATTACTTAATACGTTTTGACAGTAAACAGAGTAGTCTACATAACACTTGGAAAATTGGATGTTGTAAAAATTACAACACGCAACTGCTCGTGAAACACAATGGAAAGCCATCATCGAACATACAAGCAAACAAAAAAGTCTAGAAAAGTACAACGACTCAAGGCTCTAGTCATAAGTGAGAGGGATTGTCTCTAAAGCCGTGTCCACACTATGTCGATCGACTCTGTCGACCCGTCGATCGATAAAGTCGCTCGACACCTTCGACTGTGTCACTCGACAAAATTGCCTCAGTACATGTGGACGAGTCGATCGACAACCATCATAAATGTTCATACATAATCGAGTGTTTTAAGTGTTTAGTGTTTAGTGTTTTATCTTAGTCAGCTTATATTTAATCGAGTGTTTTATTTAAATAAGAATCGAGTTTTATATAAAATGAGTGATGATGAAGATGCTGGAGCAGCGGCTTCTGCTGCAATTCTTATTGCCATCTTGGGAAGCCAAAAAGATCGTCGCCCGCGGAGATTTTGGGTACGGCCTAGCCTTGTTCGAGGCAGAAAAAAGTATAGTACGGAGGAATTTATGGAAGATTTATTGCTGGATGATGTTGACGAATTAAATCTAGAATATAGATGTGACGCGGGCTTTAAAAACTTTTTTAGAATGAATTGAATGAATCCAATTCATTTTCAATAAAAATGTAAGCACTTGAACAACAGTATATTCACTATTCACTAACTAGTATATTCACTAACAGTATATTCACAACAGTATATTCACTAATTCACAACAGTATATCACTATTCTATTTTCTAAAACGGCAGTGACAAGATCGACACGTCCACACTGGTGCGTTCGACTCGACTTTCTTTGATCCGGACCGACCTGAATCGGGTTGCGTTCGACTCGACTCGACAGCGCTCAACAATGTCGAGCGACACGTCCAGACTTGTTCGACATTGTCGATCGACTTTGTCGATCGGTGTCGATCGACATAGTGTGGACGCGGCTTAACTGAGCATAGAAGCAAGATTTCTAAGTATTTTGAGAAGACTACTCGGAAGTTTAAATACAAAATAATTGAAAGCAAACTTATCATTTTATTCATTATATTAAATAAATCATGTGTCGGAAATAAAATAGTACCGTATGAGGGTGCTAGTGATTATTTGGAATCAAAACATGTTATAATGAATAACATCTCGTTATATGAATAAAGAATTATAATGAATAACATCGCCATCTTGAACTTACTAGAATAAATTTGAACTGTTGAACGAGATGGCATGAAGTAGTTATGATTCAGTACAAAATTGCTTATAGAGAATTATCAGAGCAAGAAATACTTTGATGACCTTGTTAAAAATTATCATGATACTAAGTTATGAAGTTATTCAAAGTTCAGGCCTCAAATAAGTACTGAGGCAGTTCAGAAAGTTTATCTGGTTGATGTGTCTGAACCTGAGTCCAGTCGTCAGAAGTAATTCAAGGTACTATGAAAAATATATACAATATGCAAAATACTAGATACAAGGTAGAAATAGAAAATAAAAATCTCAGTACCCTTTCTACTTTCCTTGCCCTACTACCATAGGTAAGGAAAGTATTGGTTTCCGAAAAAAATTTAAGGTACCCCAATTTCTAAATTTCTATACGTTTCAAGGTCCCCTGAGTCCAAAAAAGTGGTTTTTGGGTATTGGTCTGTATGTGTGTGTGTGTGTGTGTGTGTGTGTGTGTGTGTGTGTGTGTATGAGTGTATGTGCGTCTGTGTACACGATATCTCATCTCCCAATTAACGGAATGACTTGAAATTTTAAACTTAGGGTCCTTACACTATAAGGATCCGACACGAACGTTTTCGATCAAATGCAATTCAAGATGGCGGCTAAAATGGCGAATATGTTGTCAAAAACAGGGTTTTTCGCGATTTTCTCGAAAACGGATCCAACGATTTTGATCAAATTTATACCGAAAATAGTCATTGATAAGCTCTATCAACTGCCACAAGTATCATATCTGTAAAAATTTCAGGAGCACTGCACCATCTATGCAAAGTTTGGTTTTAGATTCCCAATTATCAGGCTTCAGATACAATTTAAATGAAAATATTCAAGTGAAAAAGATTGAGCATAAAAATCTCTACAATAAATGTTCAGTAACATTTTCACCTAAAATTGAAAATAAGCTCGAAGTTCGAGAAAATAAGATTATTCAATTGCAAACTGTTGGCAACTGTTGATTCTATTAAATCATTCACTATGAAGAGATAGCAGACTTCGTGTGTCTGCAGCGCTATTGTCCTGTTACCAGCTGGCTCAGATCTTAGAAAAGTAGACTTAAGATGCGCGGGAACACTAGTTTCAGTTGATAAATTTTCATAACGGCAAGGAAAGTTGTGTGAGTCCACCAAACCAGATTTTTTAAAATTGTTACAATTACAATTGTACTGGATACAAGACACACTACTGCAATCATAACACTGTGATACCAGTTGAGTGAGGGAGAATGATAAGCTGACGCAGGACTTCCAAGGGTGGCCGCTAATTATTCCACAAGGAAATTGATTGCTGAACTGGACGGAATGAGATATCAAGATGGTGAGTGTGCGTTCGTGTGTGAACACCCTCACTCACACACACATACAACACGTATACATGTTAACCCTTCACATGCAAGTCAGAAGATCAGAATGCCGAGGTTCCCCAGCCTGGTTTTGACGGAGGAGCCGATGCAATTAAATAATGCTTAATTGGTGGAATACGTCCAGATTACAAATAGAATCGGGCGCAGACTTTGCTGCCTCACTGATCAGGCGGGCCTCGGTATCAAGCCTGGCTACGGACGCAAACGGAAGCTGTCAGTCATCTGCTGCTATATAACTGGAAATCGTCAGGGAAGCTCTGGCTGTATCTCATCAGGGTAAGGGAGACTCACGGCTCACAGCCTTCTAGCAAACCACACAATCTCATCCTCCCACCCACGATTCAGTGGTTGAGGGGTTAGGAGACCCCAAAAACCCTCCCAGTGACATCGAATTGATTGGCGCCTCAAGCCAGTCTCACGCTCACGCCTACAGTCTCACTTCTGACATCTGTATCAATTACATTAACGGAAACACCGACACTGATAGTTGGTGGCTGATTTCCGCCAATCACTGTAAATATACCATATTCTTCATGGTAGTATCCAATTATGGATAATATTTGGACAATTTGAAACGAAATTAGGAAATTGAAAAAGTTTTGGGCAATAGCCTGTTTCCTACTTTTCCTACAGATACCTTGGAAAGTGACAATTTCTGCACTGATTGCAGGACGCAAAAAATCACTTCTCCGCTCTAGTGCGCAAAGTATTACTTTGCGTACTCTCAATACTTTGCGTATCATCTTGCAGCCATCCCAATCAGCTGTTGACATTGTTGGCGTGTATTTTGAATGCGAATTTGTTCTATCTAAATTTTTCTAATTTTCAAATAAATAATAATGAGAGCTCATCAAATTATGCATTTTGAATACTATTAATTATTTCAAACAATATTTTTTTCAATCATAAATTGATTGGTTGGAAAATTATTTAGAAATTAAGATTCACTCAGAATTATTCAAATTTTCAAATTAATCGGATTAATTTAATTTTTAATTTGAATAATTTATCGATTAATAATTTTCAATTGGATTATCAAGTTTAAAATAAATTGAAGTTGTTATTAATAACAAAATTATACAGACAAACATTTGATGGATTCCAGCCATCATTTTACCTATAATCAACCACTTTTCATATTCAATGGTAACTGTAGGAAAAATTTTATGTGAAATACGTGCGCAAAGTTCCTCTGCTGCACTCAAGAAACCATTCCGCCCTCGCCTACGGCTCGTGCGTAAACGTTTCTTTCGGTGCAGCAAACTGTCACTTTGCGCACTAGTTGCACAAATAACTATTTCCGATCATTGTATTGTTTGTACTAACCTAATGAATGAATAAATTATCAAATATTCCTGTGTATATCAATTCCTGGTTTTGTTTATCAGAGATTGCTTCTTCTTATCAATTGCATTGAAGTGCATAATGCTGCTACACGAAAGCAGAAAAAACTCTTAAACGATTGTTTCATAATAAAAACGATTATATATATTTGATTGTATTGAAATTGTCTCATTCTACGTCGATATTTTGTGTTTAATATCTGCCATGGTGAAAATCACTTCAGACTATGAGCATTGGTTGAACGGTAAGTATCAGTATCAGATGAGGAATGCTGAGAAATTCCAAGTCAATCTCACTATAGTTACAATGATATATTGTAACTCCCCCTTTCATACCAATCCATGCCAACATAAATTTTTAAATTCAATTTTTTTCAATTCAAAAATTAATTTATTTCGCACAAAATATTATCACAAAACATTGTACAATTTATTCCAAATTGCCGATATAGGAACAGTTTTGAGCGAATACTTGTTGGTTCATACCAAATTTTGTAATCAATTACTTTTAATGAATGGATTCCATTGCTTTTTTCCACTACCACTAACAATATCAGATATATAATTGCTTGATTCCATCATTGCAAGATCTGGAATCCCATTGTTTCATCTGTGCAGTAGGAATACACGATTCCATGTGATCGAATCCTGTCAGTGTTTTCCTCAGCCTTTTCCTCCTATACCAATCAACAGTAATACATTTTATCAATATCACTGACAGAAATTTCAACCAATTTGATAGCTTTATTGACGGAGCTATGATTGCACTAATTGCCTCAAGGGCTTCTATGTGTGGTGAGTGGAGTTTTCCTGTTTCTAATGCATATTTTTGGTGCCTTTCTATAGAATTTTAGGTGGAAAAGAGATGAAGAGACGCAATACAGATTATGATATCAACTTAATGTGCTGTAACAAATCTCAATGAATTTTTTTCACTTTCAAATTAGGTTAACGATCTTGGTAATAAAATATATAAGAATATTTTCGTAGTAATATCATAGATTAATAAAACTTGTAGTACCCTTCTATGAAAACATTTTTGAAACTTTAAAACATTTTAACATTTTTATAGAAGGGTACTACAAGTTTTATATTGTTTTTATTAATTTGAATAAAGTAGCCCATATAAGTGGAGTGATTTTATAATATCATAGAATAACCAATCCTCATGGAGCCTATTAACTGGTAATATTTATTATTACCTGGGGCCTGTTTCATAAAACTTATAAGTCACGTAATAGAGGAGAATCACCATTCCAATTACATGCTCAATATAGCCGATAAAATCAGCTGTTCCTGAATTACAGGACTTCAATTTTTTATGAAACTGATTTTATCGGCTATATTGAGCATGTAATTGGAATGGTGATTCTCCTGTATTACGTGACTTATAAGTTTTATGAAACAGGGGCCTGTTTCATAGAAATTTAGAAGTCCTGTAATACAGGAACAGCTGATTTTATCGGCTATATTGAGCATGTAATTGGAATGGTGATTCTCCTGTATTACAGGACTTGTAACTTTTATGAAACAGGCCCCAGGTAATATTTCTGGCTATTATTACTGGTGATCTTATCATTGCTGTAATAGAGATTTTCAAATGAATGTATTCATCACTTTCAAATTTGTTCAACGATCTTGGTAATAAAATCTATGTGAATCTTCTCGTAGTGTCACCATAGAATAACCAATAAATATGGTTATTCTCCTGTAATACCATCATTGCTTCAATAAGGTGCGCACAGATATACGCGCCGCGAACATGAGCAATTCACTTTTAATCAGCTGACTATGTCCGTATTTTTACAGAAACGGTAATATACAGATATAAAAAGCTTGGCATCAGCTGATTAAAAGTGAATTGCTCATGTTCGCGGCGCGTAAATCTGTACGCACCTTAGAGATGGCATCAACAGGTATCCTATATGCTATGTTGCATCATAAAGTAAGGATATATTTATTATTCCGAATATTTCTATTATCTCTGGTTGCATTATATTGCTTACACAGTATTACAACGAGGAAATGTCCAAAGATTCAATTACTGGAATCGTGATACAAATTCGAGAGTGGGACGTTCACTTCCACCATAAAGTGAGTGAATATTATTATTTCTGTGATCTCTGCTACCACCCATCATTTGATCATAATAATAATTTCCTCTTGAATAACGGCACCTAGATGAAGAGAGTGAAAGCCTCTCAACCCTTCTAGAGATTTACAAAGATTAGTTGAGATTGGTAAATGGTAGATTATTGATGCTACATTAAATAAATTCTAACATGGACGTATGACAACACGCTTCCAAATGAGTAGTAGCATAGGATAAACCACGGTATTTAGATGAAAACGGTAGGGGTCATGAAATGTGTGTGCAGTGGCCAGCCAGCTACATTGCGTCATTGCGACCAACCGTGGTTTTTAACACCTATTGGCAATTTATGAAACTTATTTGTTAAAACAGATGATTGGATATAAAATGACGTCAGCTACACCAGAAATTTAGCACAATCATGCGCGTCACACCTACCGTCTTGTTCTATATACCGTGGGATAAACAATCATCATTATGATCATCATCTTCACTTCAGGAACTAGGTTTATTAATAAACCTGTTCCGGTACCCATCTCTTTCTTGGCCTCCCTACATCTCTTTTCCTAGTAGGTCTATAGTTTTGGACTTCCAGGTGGCATTCTATCCAACTGCACCAGTTGCGTCTATTTGGTGACTAATGAACAATCTAGATATTTTTTTGTATATGATTTTATGATGTTTACTATTTTTTCATATCAAATATTGTTTTGTTTCATTTTTCTTTTACTGAGTATCGTTGTTAAATTATGATTTAGTATTGTATTGGAGGGTTAAGTGTAAGAGAGGACCGACTGCGCCCTAACTTCGCCCTCCTAGGTCAAAATAAAGGCAGTCATTCAATTCAATTCAATTTAATTTAATCTTGAGCAGATAATAACGGAAACAGAAATCTCCTCAAATATGAATAATAATGTTTTCAGATATGAATAGAATCCACGAGCAGTGCATAGGCTAACCTAATACAACAAACAATATTGAAACAGAACCGCAAAGTCACATACAAGTGTGGTTGTCCCAAAGTGGGACTCACTTCAAAAAGTCAGCATTGGTCAAATCTACAGCATTCATGTTATTTTCAAGGAATCCTGACAGATTCAAGTGAATTGTAACATGAAAGGATGGAAGTTTGACATAGTCAGCATTATTTGAATAGGAAGTATTGATGTTATTGATGGAGGAAGCTGACAATTTGTGGTGAGTCTCACCATAGGAGGATGAAAGTTCGACATTAGAGCCTATAAACTTGGTTGGGCCATTGTGGCCACATGAAATATGGCCGCCTCGGCGACTGGTCCTCTCTCTTGGCCTTTTGTGCGCCAATTCTAATTCGCAGAGCTATGTCGTCCATTTCCAATCTTCGTCTCTATTTTCCGTGTCGCTGGAGATTTCGTGTCGTTTCGGTTATCTTCCTCTTCCGTTCTGTGTCTCTACTACTTCATCGATATTCGTCTGTTTCTTTTTCGTTGTTATTCTTCCAGGTTTTATTACTTTCACTTTCCCTCTTCTGTTACCTCTTCCAGTTCTTCAAACTCTCTCTTGATATTTTCTTTTTTCTCTTCCTTATTCACATTTCTCTCCTCCCATCTAGATGCAATACAATATTATCTTGTATAGTTATTCCAAATCGCTTTTTTCATATCATTGTACAATTCCATAATAATTTTCTTAGTTCATCTTATGTAAATTCATCTGAAACTTTGCTGTATTGTAGGCTATTGTATAAGTGTATAAGCCAGTATATATTGTAATCTACATGAATAAAGTAATTAATCAATCAATCTATTTTCTTCTCCTCCTCCTCTTGATTCTCATTTCTCTTCTTCCATCACTTCTGCTCTTCTCCCATTTCTCCTATCTTTCCACTACCGTTCCCTCCGACAAGGCCTCTTTTTTAATTAATTATAACTGTTTTATTCTAAGTATTTTTTGAATTTAAAAATGATTTTTGTGTGTTTTGAATTGCAAATTGAGTGTGTAATTGAAGAATGTTAAGTGACACATAACCTACCTACATTTGGACTGTTGTATAAATTATAATTGGAACTGTTTTGGGCTTATAAGCCTGTCGTACTTTTCCTTGTGTAATTCTGGATGATTGAATAAATAAATAACTCAACTAATTCCAATTATTTCCACTTTTTTCTTCCTCTCCATCATCTAAGTTTCTCTCTTCCCACCTAAAAAACCCCTCTGTTTTTATTCTCTTCTTTTCTTCTCTCTCTCTCTTCATATATCTGTATCGTGAGTTTCAGATCTTGAGAGAATTTCCCATATTCTTGAACAAGCAGCATTAATAAGTTTGAAATGATAGGTACGAAGTAATAAAGGAAACGGAGAGAGAATAGAAACAACGAACCAACCAGAAATGACTTCCGATTAGAACCACGCCTTCTGTCTCCTGATTGGTCGATATTCTACTTCTGAACTTTGCCGGTAGATGGCTGTACTCACTGAGCATGAACACCTTGGTTGTTGAGAAATATCACAAACAGAATTGCATCAACAAAGATATATAATTGCTTAAAATGTATGTATTCAAGGGTACTTATTTTTATTCATAAATATACATCATTATAATACCCTTTTTTTAAATAAATGTGGAATAATAATTCAATTCGTGTTTTTTTAATAAATAAATTAATAAATTATTTTATTTAACTGAATTTATCACATTCTTGATCATCATCAAGTAAATAATGTTAATACATTTTTATTGTCAGCGTTTTCTCCTTGGCAGAGTGCCGTCAGGAGGTGTTGGCAAGCTTTATTTATGTATTATTTTATACATATTTATTTATATATAATATAAATATTCTTTCATTTATACACGTATATATATATATTTTCTAATAGACAATTTATTAAAAAAATGGAAAATACTACTTTACAAAAAAAGAGAGGATAATAGTACATCTTGTGTGGTTGGATTAAAAATTGAATTCTCGAATCATGAAGTAACTGTATGCCCAAGCATCTCTGCAGGATCGTCCTATCTATTTTTATCTATTATTGTATATCAATTTAAAAAAAAAGTACTGTAATTGTATTTTATAAACATACTAGCTGGCCCGGCGAACTTCGTACCGCCAAATAGTTTAATGCATCTCATTACAAACTGCATTTGCGATGCTGCATTTTATTTATATAGATAATTTTTCAAATGTAAAATAAATAATGTACTAAAATCAATTAATTCTGAACACCGAAGACTGCACAATTATTCGAAACAAAGCAATGTCTTTAGAGCATGTAAGTCTTTAACCTGAGGCTGCACTGCTGGATGGTTACACACAGAACAGTGTTATGGCGAACATGGGCGGTTATGGAACAGCAAACACTCTTGTCTACTAACTACCAACGGCTGTTGTATGAAGCAATGGTTATAACAGCTGATTTTTATTTCTGTGTGGCCTGCTCACAAATCTTCTCCAATAAAGATTACATGTAAACTTTGAAGGACCGTAGGAAAGAGTCCTGAGGTCGGATTATAAATTTGATAGGCCATAAACCTGGTCCTGAACATAACGATCAAAACTAAAAAAAAATATGTATTCGGAGCACACATAAATAATTATTGAATGTCAAAATTTGAGGCTCGATTTTTATTTATATAGATATTGCATTGAAAATTATGATTTTCATAAATGTAACCTCAATAAAATACTCACATCATCATCATCATATGTATATAGGAGCAGTGAGGTGAATGCGAAGTATAGGCTGCTTTATATGCCGAGAGACCCAAAACTCCATCCATCTGTTACGGTACCGTAGAACAGGTACCCAAAATATATTTAATGTGTTATGATGGGAAAATGAACAAAATGGAGGCATAAGGTAGCCGAAGAAGAGTTGTTTGGACAAGCAATGTACATTTTGACTTCTGGCGTTGTATCAAACTGAGGGAAAGACCACATGCAGGGTTGAGTTGGGTTATTGCTATGACGTAGCCGCTGAGCGGAATTCGGTGTTAATTCAGGCATAGAATAACGTGCAAGTGGAAATGAAGACCATTGGTGTAGAGAGAGGGAGTGAGTGAGAGTAAGGGATGAGAGAGAGGGTGTGAGAGGTTGTGACCGTCCCAACTTCGTCCTTGAAGCACTCGTACAGAAGCAATCAGCAGAGTGAAGCCGCATAATATAATCACGAAACATTTCCTGATGCGGGAGTTGGCCCCAGGCGCAACATTTTCATGTTTTGCCCGATTTTAAGCCAAGTTTCCACCTCTCAGTGCGATTTGCTAAATTATCGATTTGACGCGCAGTTCAAGAGATGACAGCGTTATTATTATGCGTTCACGGATTTGCACACGGAATCCCCTCCAGATTCGCGAGAAATTCGTACAGGTTTCAGCCACAACACACAGTCATCGAATTGGAAGGCAGCCTGCAGCTTGACAAGTGCATAACCGGGATGATGTGATGTGTTCCAAACTTTGGTCTAATCTCGGCTAAGCCGACTCATTTACGTACAAACATGATGAGTTCAAAGAAGCTCAGGAATAGGCTACAACATGAGGTGATGCTCATACAGAAATGATTCTATTGGATGAACAATAATTTTTATAACTTCTGAATTTTAGTGAAAATATTCCACTTTCCAATATTATGTTACAATGTGAATAGGCATAATATTGGAATTTATGTTTATATTGAATTGTAACTATAGTATTATGTTGCAGTTCAGAGATTGTGGTAATGAGTATTGAATAGAATCTCCTACATCATACATTATATTTTTGTCTCAGTCACTCAATTTCAGCTGTTTTCAATGCATGGAATCAAATTGGTAAACAGATGTTTGCAGAAAACCCAAACCTGTGATTTCTTTACAGCATACTATACTGTAATGAGATCATATGTTTCCTTTACAGTCGAGTATGTTTCCTAGTTCCGAAATTGGAACAACAAAACTGCTGCAAAAAACCGCCTTCAGCGCTCCAGGTGGAAGTTTTATCAACTAGAATCGCACAGTTCCCGATTCGAAATTTGTAAACTGGGTTTACCTGCTTGTGCTGAAGTTACTACATGCATTTTCATAAACATAACCCATTTTACAAATTCCGAATCAGGAGCTTTGTGGAAGTTGACAAAACTTCCACCTGGAGCGCTGAAGGTGGTTATTTGGTAGCAATTTTGCTGTTCCTATTTCGGAGCTAGGGAACATACCCGATTGTAAAGAAAACTTATGGTTCCATTAGAGTATGCTGTAATGAGAATCATATGTTTATTTGTTCTGCAAACAGCTGTTTACCAGCTTGATTTCATTCATGGAAAACAGCTGAGATTGAATGACTATGATTAAAAATACTATAGTGAGGTCCACGTTATAATGACAGTTTGATCAACCTTGGTTTTGCTATCCTTGTCTATCATTCGACAAAGCCGGTGGTACTATCCTTTTCTAGGTCCACAACGATGCCAATTATGTTTTTGACAGTGTAGAAATATAATTAATCAATGCAGAGAATCGGCATCGCTATTCTCCTATGTTCATCTACTGCCATTATAACGTGGACCTCACTATATTACACCTATTCGGAAATAATAAAATAATTAGAGTACAGTATCATTATAGTCCATATATAGTGCAAGCCTGTTAATTTTTTCTCGTCTTTGTTCACAGCTTATATTTTCTGTTTAGCTCATTAGTCCATTACTCCATTGCACCTAGTCATAGACTGAAGATCTATTTCATTTTATCCTAAATGACTCATCTTAATGATGTGACGAAAAACATAAATTAATGTAAGATTAGAATAGAGAAAGATAGACGAGGTTGAGAAAAATTCACTCACCACAGGACAGCACAATGATAAACACACATGAAGTATCTCATGAAGAGAAGAAGCAAGGATTACGTGAACTCACCTGGAAAAGAAAATAAAAACTATTATGAGATAGCAAGAATTGGGAGAAATTCATGAATTACACACCTACCAATTTTTCTATGTATGAAATATGAATACCTGGCAACACCAATAGTTCAAGCAGGACTGAATCATTTCTCATCTCTAGACCATGATGTATCAATTTCAAATTGTTGCGGGGAGTTTGAGTGGAGTTTACAAATTTCTATGGTGACTAGTCAGAATTTCATACACAGGCTGAGCCTCGGAATGTTTTTCTTTTGTTTCCTCTACTTCGTTATTGTTGATAATTGTGTTAACGGCTATTGATTATTGATTACTCATTATGCTTCATACTTCGTTATTTTTCATACATTTATTTGTTGTTGTCGCACATATGCGATATGTGAAATGTAGATAATGAATTTTACATGGGTTCACGAACTGCATGACTTTTTTTATTTTTTTCCTTATCATTTTACTATTTCTATCTTGTTTTTGTAGTAATCTATATTAATTGTTACTGTGCTCGTCTATTATAATTTTAGTTTTAGATTAATACTTATAGTTTATTCATGTACAGTGCTATTTTGTTTTGTATCACTATGGGTATTATTAGACTAGGTGGAAATTGTTATATTGTATAAATAAATAAATATTTATGTGAGTGTTTTTCTGTATTAGAAATTAATTTGATTTGTATTTATTATTTAACAAAAATCCCAAATAAATGCTGTAAACCACCCCGAAGACTTCTGCTACTGCAGACATTGACAACAGGGTTAACAGCTAGATGGAAATTCGATGAGAACTACTATCCAAAAATAAGTTCCCAGCTCGGGAATCGAACTTGGTACCTCCCAATTGCCAGTCAGGAATGCTTACCCTTACACCAAACTGACAATCTCTGGATAGCAGCGCTCATTTTATACAAAGCCATAGCCAGTTTACGGATGGAATTGAATAGATTTATTCTCTGTATTTTATCTGTAAACTGGTTGGCCGCTATGGCTTTGTATGAAATGAGCGCTGCTATCCAGAGATTGTCAGTTTGGTGTAAGGGTAAGCATTCCTGACTGGCAATTGGGAGGTACCGGGTTCGATTCCCGGGCTGGCAACTTATTTCTGGATAGTAGTTCTCATCGAATTTCCATCTAGCTGTTGACCCTGTTGTCAATGTCTGCAGTAGCAGAAGTCTTCGGGGTAATTTACATCATTTATTTGGGATTTTTGTTAAATAATAATAAATATATATTAATTAGCATTTGAATAAATGCATTCTCTATTCAATTCCATCTGTGAATTTGATTTGATTTGAATTCAGGCATTCCGCTCGTTACTCAATAGAACATCAAGGACCTTCATCATATCATAATATTATGTAGCACTCAACAGGAAACACTTTACAGTTTTATAATACTTATTCAAACAGAAAACACGTGAGAGATGGGAGAAAAATAATTGAAAACTCACATTATTGACCAGAAATTTTCGGTGGCTCTGCCAACCTTCCTCAAGCCGAGCAGTGGCTTGTGATGGATATGATGGATGCTGGATAACCATCACATCATAGATATCCCAGTTGAAATAACAGATTATTTTAGAACAATATTCATCAATTATCCCAATCTCCAAAACAGAACTAACTGTTCGTCATCCAACTCAAAGTTCTCAAACTTCACAATATCATGAACTCCCAAAGATAAACATTTATCACAGAATAGCAATGTTGAATTTCCTTCAAGATATAGTTGAAATTGGACCGAGTTAGTGAGCTCGAGGTCGCAGACAGCCTTGAGCTGTTCCAATGGACATACTGTTTATTGGAAACTATCTTCTGAGAGTTTCCCTGAGGGAGCGATGAGGTGGAGAAGAGAAGAAGAAGGAGAATGAGTGGAAAGGAAAGGAGTAGGATGGAAAACCAATTATGAGAATGATAGAGGTAAAAGCGAGAGTTGAATTCAGGAGAAATGAGAGATCGAGAGGGAAGAGAGAGAAGATAATTCCGTGAAGACGGAAAAAATGAGAAATGAGAGGTGTGAATGTGAATTGAAGAAGTCGGGAGAGAGGGATGGGAACAGAAATTCACGGAACAAAATAAAATATATAATTATCTCAATAATTCAAATTTTTTTAATTCAAATTCAAATTAAGTTTTATTAACAAAATCATTACAAATAGAGTACATGTATAAATAATATAAAACACTTGTGAATTTTCCCCACATAGACAAGTCTGTGTGTGGGGAAAGAGTTCTAATGAAAAATAACTTGTTACTAAAATGAATCTTGGTACTATAACTTAGTAATAAAATAAGGAGTGAAACGGAATCGAGTGGAAACCATTAAGTATAAAATAGTTGATTTTTTCATATAATTTCCAAGGATTATTAATTTCTACAGTTTCTTCATTGATCGTTACGGTTTTGTTTTTGGATATTTTCATTTTGTATTTCGCTGCTTTCCAATGTAGACTATAATTACTTCATGTATACCAATGTGAACAATAGAACTTGATTTTATTTTATTTGATTATTGTTCATTCTTGTTCGATAAAACTGTGTACTCATGTTCGTAGTACAGTGTAAGAAAGGTTTTAGAGATTCATAAAGATTAATGTATGAAGAATATGGAAACAGTAGTAGAGTAAAATAGAATAGAATGACTGCCTCTATTTTTGACCTTGAAGGGAGAAGTTAGGGCGCAGGAGGACCTCTCTTACACTTAACTCTATGAAGATTAGGAATATAATAGCATAGAGAAGTGGAAAGTATATCAGGGGAAATAGGAAGAATAGGATGATGAGGTAGCAGAGGATGATTTGATTATAAAAAATGGCCTGAGGTTCACAAAAAAATGAGCTATGAGAATTCAGAAAAGGAATATGGAGGAAGAAAATTATAGTTGGCGAATAAATGATGGATTGATTGAGTACTTTATTTATATAGATTACAATATATACTGGCTTATACACTTATATACAATAGCTTACAATACAGCAAAATTAAAGATGAATTAAGTAACTTGATTATAAGAGTAACGGAGCAGGGAGAAAAGTAACAAAGGAGTCAGTCAAGTTAAGGAAGCTTGAGATATGGGAGAGGAGCATAAGTAGATGAAGAGTATTTGAGCACATAGGAAAGTGAGAAAGGAGACAGGACATTATTAAGAAAGAGTGAGAAATGAGGAAGGAGCTTGAGTAAGAAGAAAGGGGAAACAAGCGTGAGAGAACAAGGAAAGGAGATCTGAGAGAGAGCAAGAAGTGAACAGAGATAGAGAGAAGAGAAGCAAGAGAGTGAGAGAGATAGAGACAAGAGAGTGAGAGAGATAGAGACAATAGTGATCTGAGAAGAGCAGGAAGCAAGATAGTAACCACGGCGTTCGGCGAACAGTGAAATAGAGTCCCAAGGGCCAAACCAAGGGTTCAAGAAATAATAACTTTGGTCACTAGTGGAGTCACCTCCAGCTGTAGCAACGGCAGCTGATAACAGCTGAACAGCTGGCCATTCCAGCTTAATCTGTCCGGTGGCCTTTGAGACTAATGGTCGACTGGCCACTGTCTCAAGATGACTTAGGCCTCCACCAGGGGACGCCTCCACTCAACAATGAACTTGGACGCGCCCCTATTGCTAACAAATTGCTTCCATTGTCTTTCTCCTCAAACTCACAGTTCTCTCCTCCTCGGATCCTCCTCCTCCTCCTCCTCCTCTTTCAATCCATAGTTGACTTCTCGAAGCCACAGTTGACTTCTCCTCAGTTGACAGTCGTTGTCGAACTTGCAACTTATAGTGTCTGTTCACTTTGTTTCAAGATTTATGATTAGCGTTGCTACTAATTTGAGGCTTCACAGAGCCGCGTTCCGCTGCTGCTACTCGGTTGTAATTATTTTGTGTCCAAGTTGCAATAATTGGCTTCCAGCTTTGCGTCAGTCGGAATCTAGTTACAAGGAGAAAGATTAACCGCCTTGTCTTTGATCTTCTTGTCATTTGTGCATGTCTATCATTCATGAAGATGAAGTGAGAGATGGATGGACTATAAGTGAGGATGAAATACTATCACCTTACATCTAGTATAACTCAAAAATTGATTCAAATTTAATAAAAATATAACTTTTTCGCTTCATTGCTGGTCTTAGGTTCCATTGCTCTTCCGCTTGTAAATTTATAATCAACTCTGCTTAGCTATTGATCACGTATTTTATGGATAAACTATGAACAGCAGCTACATTTACTTATTTATATAGGTTGTATCATAAAGTTAATATATAGCACAGATAAAGATACTCTATTTTCATGCAAGACTCTCCCCCCTGTTTTTCATACATAATTATATCATATAAACTCATGTTATTTTAATTATTCACTGCATACTGATGTATATTACTAAAAGTTGGTTACCCTGATCTACTTTCAGCCCACTCCATTTTATTAATCAATGATTTCATCTTTACTACCTATATAATTATTTTACTTTATTAATTTTCTGTTTTTCTTCCTCTTGAATATTCATATTAATCAAAACTTTCACAATATTCCCATTTATAAATAAATCCTCAGTTGAATTGATGAAATTAACGTTTTGGTAGAGAGTTAGTGGGAAGGATATTATTTTTGGATATTCTTTCCGAAGAATGGACATTGATATGTCCAAAGCTCCGCCAAGTTATGTAGTAGATGCATAACAATATTTATTTTATCAATAGTTATTGCAAATTGCTCTTTTTCATATCATATACAGCTCAATAATTATTTTCTTAGTCTATATTATGTAAATTCATCCATAATTTTGCTGTATTGTAAGCTATTTTATATAAGTGTATAGGCCTTATACTGTAATACATATATACTGTAATCTACATAAATAAAGTACTCAATCAATCAATCAACCATTCACAAACGTGAATTCCTTGGGGGGACTCCACGCCATCTTTATACTAACATTAATGAAGTGAATGAACTAGTATCGCCTTGAAAATCTTTTGTAGTACAAATATTAATAAATTCACACATTAACAAGTCAAGTGGGAGTTTTTTAATGAATACAACAAAAAATTGGCAGGGAGCTTACTTTCCACTATAGTAACTTGAAGCACAAACAACAACTTATATTTCTCTGACTCATATAATTATGTGTTGTATGTTCTCTTTGATATTGAATGAAGTTTAGGAAATCCTCTACGTCTGCCTATACGAGAGAAAACGTCTATACCTTTACTATATATCAGGAAAGCCTACACAGATAACCTGTGTAGAACTCTATTTCCTCAATCCTTTTCTTAATTAGGGCCCATTGATTAGTCTCAAAACTTGGATAAGGAGTGAGAAATGTAGGCCACCTCTTATATGTTCATAGACTTCCGTTGATTGGCTATGTAATGAAAGCATGCAAACAATTCCTCATTCAGCCAGCCAGGTCACTCGATATTATTATTATTATTATTATTATTATTATTTATTATTATTCTCATTCATGATCAATCTCCAGGTATTTTCCCTTGCCCACTTCCTTCTTCTTATCCTTTATTTCCACCACACTCTCCTTCTTACAATCTTGTCCTCATTTTCTTCAGGTGATTTTCATGCTCACATGTACCGTCATCTTGTTCAATTTCTATTCGAATTATTGTTCAGTTTCAGTCCTTTATGATTCTGTTCTATCCTGAAGCGAGTATTATTTTGATATTTTCTATTCAAATTTTATTCTGTCCCTCTCACTTATTCTCTCTCAATTTGGTAGAGAGTTAGTGGGAAGGATACTTCGAGTATTCTTTCCGAAGAATGGACATTGATATGTCCAAAGCTCCGCCAATTTATGTAGATGCATAACAATATTATCTATTTTATCTATAGTTATTACAAATTGCTTCCTTTCATATCATATACAGCTCAATAACTATTTTCTTAATTTATATTTTGTAAATTCATCTATAATTTTGCTGTATTGTAAGCTATTGTATATAAGTGTATAAACCAGTATAAATTGTAATCTACATAAATAAAGTACTCAATGAATCAATCTCTTCCTATTCGCTATTTTCTTGTTTTTCAACCAATCGTTTCTCAAATTTTCCATTTCCTTCTTTCTCTTCCCCTTCCACTCCTCCTCCTTCTTGTCACAGGTCATCCTCCTCTTCTACCATCTAATTTTTTTCTTACTTTTGCATCATTTCTTGTTTGTTCCGCTTCTAATATTATTCCGATTTCATTGCCTTCAGATCTCACTTTGCTTTTCTCTCTCTTGCCTTGCATTCTCAATTAATTTATTCTTCCCTGTTATCCTCTCATCCCACATTCAATAACCTTTTTCTATCACATTCTTCTGTTATATGCATTCTTTTCAACTTTCCTCTGTTTTTGACATTAGCCAATTATCTGATTATCATCACAATAAATCATCACCTTCACATCTTATTCATCTTCACTTATTCCCTCCTTTCCAATGCTCTACATCATAATCATATCCATCATTTCTCACTATTCTAATCCCCTCTCACTTTCCATCAAACTCCTTCATCAGCACTTCGGTCACGTGTGCCGCGCGCCCGTGTAAGTGTGTGTGCGTGCATCAGTGCACTGACCGATGCGATAGTAGTGGTAGCTAGTACACAGTAGTGAGATCGAGTAGATTGAGAATTGAGCGGAAAGACGGCCGTAAAACCGAAACTAATCTAACTTGGAGATGGCGCGGTCTGTCGTGGGGGTCAAAAAGGGGTCCGAGGGGCTGAAAAGGGGGCCCGAGGGGTGTTAAACCGGGGTACGGGGGTCGAACTAAGCTGGAGGCTGGTGATAAAAACGTAGTTCGATTCCGAGTGAGGTGGTTATTTGAACGAAGCTCTCTCTCTAACCCTCTCATTTTCTAGCTACTCGTGGAGTTCGAGTTTTCGATTTGTGAGCCAGCGTCTGCCAATTACTTGGCCCGGATTGTCAGTGCGTGGTCAGTCAGTTTGACAACACACACTGTTCCCTGCTTCCCCGTATTTGATCTATTTTCAACAGACAGATTTTCACTTGATCGCAATATTGAGAAAGGTGTAGTAGGCAGGCACCCAAGCCTCCTACGCAGTCTTTTGATGTTTGCCTTTTTTCCATAGGATCAATCAGGAGTAGCAGGGAAGATTTTTGGGGGTATGAAAAGATAATGTCGAACTGATCCACTTCGTATTGACAGTCTATCCATTATTTCTATAGTTACCTGTTCCAGTGAGAATGAAACTAGTACCCTTCATCAAATAACACCTTCCACCTCTCAAAAAACAATAACCTAACCTAATAGCTATTTGTATATGTAGAGGGAAAAGTGCTGTTTTTTCTTCATGAGGGAGAAGTTTGAAGCCCAAGGCGAAGCCGAGGGCAAGAATTTTCCTGAGGGAGATAAAACATTTTCACTCGTGATATACACAACATTTTTCCTCCACCTACATCTTCATAAAAACTGCAAATAAAATATTATTTTTAAACGTACGTGACCAAACAATGTGTTACAACATAATCTAAGAAGTAAACAGAAACAGCTGGCTTGTAATCACAGTTCTCCGCCGACAGCGCTATCTGTCGGCAAAAGTTGTAACAACAATGGCCGCCACAACTACATCTATGATGAAGTTCCCGTTTCAAATTTGATTGGTTAATGAGGAATATTCGTTGGCTGGTATTTTGAATAACATAGAACGGAAAAAAAAATACATTTTTTTAGTATAGTAATAAAAAGTTTGTAATAATTTTAGCATACGATCATAAATTTCATATATTGATCAAATTTCTGGTTGGGGTATTGAATTTAGTTGGTTTAATGACTACTCTATATGCTTTCTCATCTGGGCTTAGACCTTCCAACCTATTTCAAGTGTACGTTTTTGAAATAGAGATGCTTCCCATGTTATTTAAATGGAGTAACTTTTACGCTGTAGGGAGTTTTCCTATTCTTTCCTCCCGAGAGCGGAAAAGTGACATTTTAGTGTCATGTTCCAGGGAGTAAAGTAAGCACTTTAGACAGGAGGTGGAGGAAAACAACATTAAACCCACCTGATAATAGTTATAGCACACGATTGTCCTCGATCGTGACTATTGATATTTCTGCATACCAATGGAAGCACAACAACCTGTATTCATATTTTACCCGTAACTTACATATTAATACGGAATTGAGGAGAAGCAGTCACTTCTAAAACATCAATAATCCAGGCACTAAGCGTGGATGTGTGACATATGAGTCACCACAATGAGACATGTTCGAATTCACACAGCTCAATCTCATCATATTATTTACTCATCAATCACATCATACTCAACTTATTATTTGGAGAATGTATAGGAATTCACATAAAATAAGAACCTAATAATCTAAACTCTGAAGATACATCAATTACCTTAAACTTTCTAAAACTAATATTAGGCTACGTCAATCAAAGTTTTACAGAGTTAAATAATACTTGAATTCTAGTCCTACAAAAAAATTATTTATCATCTGCAGCTAACAATAAGGTAAATAATAAACAATAAACAATGAACTCGTCTTTTTCCGTTAGGGCTACTCTTGAAATAAAAATAAAACTTCAAGTACCCTTTTTCAATATTGTACAACAATTAAAAAATTTAATTAACAATTTTGAAAATAGTGTAATTAGATTTTTATTCCTATTTTTAAAAATTAACTTATACGCCTTTATTGTTCTATAAACAGTAAAATATTCGAAAATCTCTTGAAAGTTAAACTCTCAAGTGATAGCATTATCCTACAACATTCTGAAATGCATTACAATACTTCAAACAAGGTTTCACAAAGATGTTTGACACATCTTCAATCCTACTATAATACTACAATCCTACAAAACTTAATTCATCTTCCACCTCATACACAAGAAAATATACGGAACACTTAAAACAATGCATGAACCCAATTCATCTTCTCCGAGATTTCTCTGCAGCACTGCAGCAGCAGCCTACAAGAAAAAGTGGCTGCCGTTCTGTCATCACTCATGCACAATGCACTAACATTTCTCAACACGTCACAACGTTGCATGTCAGCGGACATGCGCGCGCACCTTCCCTACTCAGATTCACTCCAAACTGTCAGAGGACATTGTATGGAGAGACTGCATGGAATATATATGAGGGAAGCTGACAGCGTGAATGCATCTCAGGAGAGGCGTATGAGCAGCATCAAGATCACCGTTTTAGATGTGAGATTCAATTACTTTTGTCAGTATTAGTTGAACGGGAGGACTTTATGTTATTTATTTGATGAACACTGACAGTTTGAGTGTAGCTCAGTAGAGGCGGATGAGGAACATTGAGAGGAGTCAGTATTCCTCATGTAAAGCCATCAATGCTTTACATTCAACCTACGCTGACAGGATAAAGTGAATCTGACAGTGGATGTGAAAAATGCAGAGCAATAGCTGCCGTGGGACACAATTGCTTCAGTGAGATTTTAAGGGGATTGTGCTTTCATGTCTTGGAGCAGTTGTGAGAGGTATCCCTCCCCCTCTCCCCCGGGTTCCCCGGGGGTCCACAACCCCCCCCCCTGGGGGGACTGCACTACGAGGTAAGGCTAGTCTATTTCTTCAAGGAAATGCATTACGCGCGCAGAATGCAAGGTGCTCGTTACCGTTCCACCTTCTCGTCACGGCCTACTTTGCTCTTCTTTTTATTCCGATTCTCTTCATCTCTTTCCTTTCTCTCTTCTTTCTAACCCCTTCCTACTCCCCCCCACCAAAATACTCATCCTAGGTGACTTCCTCTCTACCCATTAACAGCGCCCGACATCTCTGGCTGACATCACTTAGCCTTTCGTACACACATTTTCCTACTCACTCTCTCTTTTTTTCTCCTCCTCATTCTCTCTTTTGTTTCTCATCCTGTTCAATATATCTGTATGCTTTTGTAATATCTTCTCATCGTATAAAACTTACAGGATTGATAACTATTATTGAACGAAAATACCAATTAAATTATGTAAATCACCCCGAAGACTTCTGCTACTGCAGTATTTTCCTACTCACTCTCTCTTTTTTTCCTCTCCTTCTAATTCTCTCTTTTGTTTCTCATCCTGTTCAAAATATCTATATGATTTTGTGATATATTTTCATCGTATAAAACTTACAGGATTGATAATTATTATTAAACGAAAATCCTAATTGAATGCTGTAAATCACCCCGAAGACTCCAGCTACTGCAAATATTGACAACAGGGTAAACAGTCTTCGGTTGATTTACAGCATTCGATTGAGATTTTCGTTTAATAATAATTATCTATTAATTAGCATTTGAATAAATGCAACTCCCAATTTATTTCCATCTGTCACAGGATTGAGTGGCTAAGAGGATAAACTCCGCCCTTCTTAAAGTCAATTGATCAATCCCTCTATATTTTAAAATGATCTAATCTTCATTTTCCATTTCAAAAAATATTACTTATTGAAGTTATCAATAATAATAATAATCAAGGTTATTTATTATTCTGTCTCAATCTCAACACTGCCATCCTTTCTATCTCGTGAGAACGCTGAAGCCTTCCACTCTTTTCAAACTTTTCATCTTTCCATCATTGGTTCGATTCCACACTCTTTTTTTTATTGTCTATAAGTTTGGAAATTTATTTTTCGCCCAATATTTATAAGTTCTACTTGAAACCAGTCACCCTTTCGGAACTTTATCTTCTCCTAATTGCCTCATCTCAATTTCTCTCACTCATTCCTTTCTCCTGCAATCTCTCCTGATCATTCCCACTCTCTCTCCTTTTTCTGATACAATGTCCCCCAATATTCTCTCTGAACCCCTATCAGTGCTACTTAATAGGTATAGATTCCCTCTTCACTTTCTTTCTCCATTACTCTTTCATCCTTTTTCACCAACTATACATCTCCTTCTACACTACATTCCATCTCTCATACATCCATCTATTTATCAATCAGATATCATAGTTTCCAGTCATTTTCCTGAAGATTCTCTCACTCACGTCCAGCTCTTAGATTTGACGTTGATATAAAATGACCCCCGAAAGTATTACTTCATTCAAACCTATAAAGATCCTCTTTCTTGAAACATTTATTCTAATAAGCTTAAGATCCTCAATAACCTGCTCTCATCAGACCCTCTCAAAAAAACTCATTCTCTTCAATTGACACTATATCTCCTTCTCTACTACACTGCATCTCCCTTACATCCATCTCTCATTAACTATCTGTTAATACTTTCTCTCTTCATTACCTGTCTTTCACTTTCTCTCTTCATCACTCTTTCATCCTTTTCCACGAACAATATATATCTCCTTCTCCACTACACTCTCATACATCCATCTCCAATAATTTCACACTCTGTTCCTGTCTCTCTTTCTATTTCTCTCTGTTCTCTCTATCATGACACTTAGTTTCACACTCTGTTCCTGTCTCTCTTTTACACTCTCTTTCTATTTCTCTCTGTTCTCTCCATTATGACACGTACATCACCATTCCAGCTCTCACAAGAGGACATACCCACCTGAGACATACTCTGCAAACACCCACTGCTTACACTACATAGGACACCTCTCTCGCCATCATGTACTGCTCATGTTGGAGACACTTTGTCTGCTGTCATATCTATTGATCTTTGAGAACTACTGCACCGACTAACATGAAGCCCAGACAGTGCAAATATTTGTTTTCTCATAATTTAAACTGCATTATTTGTGAATATTACTCCCTGAAAATTATATTCTTCTTGAATGAAAAAGACTAAGAAATTGTCAAAAAAACACATATTCTTAGTCTATTACATTCAATATGAATAGTTACCACAATATCAACTTCTCAACTACACAAAGAGCTATATTCTTCTCATTATTTCAACTGCATTATTTGTGAATAAAAATTATATTCTTCTTGAATGAAAAAGACTAAGAAATTGTCAAAAAACCACAGATTCTTAGTACATTCCATTCAATATGAATAATTACCACAATATCAACTTCTCCACTACACAAAAAGTTGTATTCTTCTCATTATTTCAATTGCATTATTTGTGAATAAAAATTATATTCTTCTTGAATGAAAAAGACTAAGAAATTGTCAAAAAACGACTGATTCTTAGTCTATTACATTCAATATGAATAGTTAACAAAATATCAACTTCTCAACTACACAAAAAAATTATATTCTTCTCATTATTTCAACTACATCATTTGTGAATATCACTCTCAAATTGAATAAGTGTTATTAAGGTGACCGACATCTTGATAGCAATAGATGCTCTTATAAACAGAATATAACTTTGGTGAAGAAAGTTATCAATAACAAGTCATGATAGCCGTTGATATTTATTGAAATTCAAACATTTATTCAAATGCTAATTGATTCATTATATCAAAATTAATTCGGATTCTCATTTCATAATAATTATAAATTCAAACATGTTGATCATTGCATGAGATAGTACTCTGATCATGAATTAATCATAATATGAAAATCCTGTGTAAGCTATTTCTGATTAAAGTTCATATTATCGTATTCTTCTTTTTCTTCTCCCGAGTATATGTGCTCTTTCACTACGGATCGGCCCTCCTAATGCTTTTCTACCATTCTGAACCTTGTTGAATTAAGGCTGTGCAAAGGCTAAAAATAAACTTTCTACTCGTCATATTTTTCAAAGTTTTTTCGATTCATACATCATAAAGCTATCAAAATGAAAAAGTTTTCTCAGGAAAATATTTTTTCCCGATTATTACTTTTTGAGATATGTGCGCCTGAAGTTTGAATTTTTGGGACAGAACATTTCAAATTCGGTAAGATATGAATCCATGAGATTCAGAAGATGGATTCTTCATGGTATTGTTGATCTATTAAAACAAAACATTTCTAAAAATATAAATTTTTCAGATAGTTATGTAATTTACTGAAGATAAGCCAAAATTAACTTCCAGTTGAGTTATTTTTGGTAAATTGAGTAACTTTTTAAAAAATTGATATTTTTAGAAAATTTTTGTTTTACGAGATCAACAGTACCATGAAGAATTCATCCTCTGAATCTCATGGATTTATATCTCACCGAATTTGAAATGTTCTGTACCAAAAATTCAAACCTCAGGCGCTCATATCTCAGAAAGAAATGATCAGGAAAAAAATGTTTTCCTGAGAAAGCTTGATGATGTACGGATCAAAAAACTTTGAAAAATATCACGAGTGGAAAGTTTATTTCTAGCCTTTGCACAGCCTAAATTCAGGCTCTTAATTCATCTTCATGAATTGAAGTCTTGAACTTTATATTATCGTACCTACATTATCATATTCCCGCACCTTCGTAAAGGTAGGCAGGCCTACGGGAGAAAAATCTCTATAATCGCTTATAAAAGATAGTCGCTGATTAACGATGATAAATCAAAGGACCAACAAGCTCAAACCAACTCTGCTTATAAGTGTAGACTCACCCTGTTCCTCAATTGACTTGGAATATATATTTTATGGAAATAAAAAGCAGTCTATTCCCATGGGATAATTTACTCTTTCACAAATAAGAAATTGAGAAGCCCTGAGTTTATACGTTTCAAGATTTCATGGGATAGTATGTTTGTTCATACGGTTCCCCAATAAGCTCTGTTCAATCTCAACACTTTTCCAGTTCATTCCAGAATCTTGAACTAGATAAATAATAATAATGATATCGTGTGACCTGGCTGGCTCAGGTCTGGTGTCAGAGTTTTCAGGTCGCAACTGATCAATTTCAGTGCCTCTGACATACCTAACGACTGCTTTTTAGGCAACCGGGACCGACGGCTTAACGTGTCCATCCGAAACACGGGAATGGCCCGACAAAAATATGGGATTCGAGCGCGGGCCTTTGGATTACAAAGCCAGCATCTAATCCACTCGCCTACGGCCACTCCTTTCAAGTAGATTATTCCACTGCACCTTTTTCAAAAGATCAACGCTATCAGAAGAACGTTATGTAGGCCTATTCTCCTTCCAGTAATTCATATACAATTTCAACATGGAGAGAAAAACTTTTATGGCATCTTACTTACTTTGATAGCCTCTCACCAATGCTATCTTCCTCTATGATTATATTTAAGCTTCTACATTTACTGTTTCTACTGTCAAGACACTATTTTTATCGTGGACTACACACTGAGGGTTAAATATAAGAGAGGGCCGACTGTGCCCAAAATTCAACCTCCTAGTCAAAAATGAAGGCAGTTATTCTATTCCATTCTTTTCTTGGTAATATTTTCTTTCTCCAAACCCATTTTTCCGATTCGAATTTTTCCCATCAGTCTTATCGTCACTTTCCACCAAAACTCATTCTTGCATCGATCCATTCACAAACAAATATCACACACAGAAGGCAGTGGCGAAATTTTGTCGGGCGCAAGTGGCTGTGGGTCTCACGATAGACTCGAAATTGCCAGCACAGAAATGTCTGATTGAGTACTGTGACCAGACAAAAGAATTTTTTGGGCCAGTGAGTCGATGGTATTGGACATGGGATGGCCAATTGCTATTTTCGGAGGAAAGTGTGGGATGAGGGCATGAAGGGGGTTCAAAAGGGGTAGGTGGAGGTTGAAAAAGTGGGGAGGGGACGTCTAACTATACTTAGCCCCATCATACAGGGTTCGATTCCCACGTAGCTTATCGGTTGTTTTAATTTCCTGCTTATTGGCATGGATTGCTCTGTGAGTGCGGTGGGGGGGGGAGGAGTTGAAGAGACGGAGGGGAAGGTAACTTCAACCCTGTTGCCTGTGTTATCAGGCCACCGTCGACAACCACCCCCCAACCATCCAATCATCCCTTTCCACCATTTTTCCCCTAGTTCACAAATCGTGATTTATTTGACCACCCCTCCAATCGATTGGGCTATGCTTGCAAAGCATCATTTTGAGACTCTTTCTCCCATTCCAAACAACACACACACACTCACATAGACACACACATGGACATCCCTCCTGGCCTCTGTTGGGGTCAGCGATTCGGCGATTATCGATAGTGTTCGTGCATATTGATTATGAATTCCCTCAAATTGGAACACTGTGTTGTAGAATATTCTGTGTACCTTGAGGAATAAATTATGATCCAGATACCATCTAGCCGTTGCTCCAGCTATTAATACTGCTCAAAATTTATCTACTGCTAGATACGGGTTGCATATTGATAGGTGAGGGTGATAATAGATTGGTTCTGCAGAAGATTTCTCATGTACTATCCTGAATAACTAGTATGTATTCAGATTGTACGTAGAACAATGGAAGATTGATGAGTGGATGGATTAGTCATTCATAAATATGTATTCTCGATGATCATACTATGAGATATGTCAAAGTAGGACATCAATAGAATATGATTGAGTGGTAGAACTGAAAATCAGTCATAAGAAATCGATCATAGATTATTAAACTTTGAACTTCATGAATTCAATCTATGTTATTGAAGTGGATATGAGTTTAAATCATGTTTCTTCTCAAAAGTAATCTTTGTCGGTTCAATATTCTAGGACAAAATAGAGTTTAATTAAGTTGTAGTACTGAATAGCAGTCATAAAAAACTGATCATGAATTATTGAACTTTGAACTTCATGAATTCATTCAATCCACGTGGGAGTTGATATGAGTTTTAATCATGTTTCCTCTCAATAGTAATCTATGTTGGCTCAATATTCTCATGAGAGAGGCATATCAGTTTTGAATCCCGATAGGTGATTCATAAATGAGTTGGAGACAGTTACTTTGGTATCTTTGTGGATGATATCATCACAATATAAGACAAAATTAGGAAATTGAAGACGTTTTGGGCAATAGCCTGATCTTCTTTTACGACTATAATAGTCGTAAATTAACCGTCTATTAACCGAAGATTGTATTGTTCGCTCTAATGAATGGATATGAAGAGCGAGAAGGGAGGGAATTATATTCTATATTATATTGTATTGTATATCATGAAAAATATATTTTTTTCAAATTCATTTGTTCTTCATAATTATTACAAATAATTGATTCAGATTCTGATTCCGAAATCATGAGGAGTTTCACAATATTTTTTGCAAACAAATTCAATTTATCCAATCATTCAGAATTACACAACTCACAGAAAAGTACCACAGGCTTATAAGCCCAAAACGGTTCCAATTCTAATTTATACAACAGTCCAAATGAAACTAGGTTATTTGTCACTTCAATATGAAATGAATATGTTCTATTGGCAGAAATATAAAATTACAACATCTTAGAAATACATAATAAAAGCAATGCAAATTTTACAACATGGGAAAATACTATAACAAAATAAAATGCAATGCCAATTGAGTATTTGCATCTCGAGGTACTAAACCTGTTTGAGATGGTGATATAAAATTGATTACAAAACTAGCGCTAAAATGTAGTTACTGAGGCCGACAGTCGCATATGAAGTGACACATAAAACATAAGCGTATCGATATTGTCACAGATCCGCTCCATGAGGAGGACATGTGTCATAATCTTACTCCATGGGGGGGGGACACGGAAATATATAATTTGAATCATAAGACAATAAACTAAGATTAGAATCGTTCAACCATGAGTACGGTTTCTTCGTATAGTAGGTCTTACCTTGTGTTGGCAAATATTGCAGTCTATTTTGCTCCGTGGAGGGGGGTGGATGTCCAGTAAAAAAGGGAATTAATAATTAAAATGGTTGGATTAAAGAAAATAATTGAACAATTGCAGTATTTGAGGTTATGATTCAGCGGTATGTAGTTGTAGGTTAGGTTGACCAGCCTTTGTTTAACTGGACTATCGGTATCATTTAATTCAGAGTATCTAAGTAGAACGACTGGTGTATGGATGGAATAGATTGGAAAAATTAATTTGCTCAATAGAGGGTTTGGCGGTCTACAAAGGTAGCCGAAGTAAGGGATCTGAATTTCTAACTTAACACTGTAGGTGGTTATATTATAGTGAGATGGAATTAATCCAATTTGATAATAAAATGCAGTTCAATTTGAATCTGCTGAGTATGAATTATGCTGTCACTAGGATCAGACAGAGATAGTAATTTAGGAGTGAACTTTTTCTCCAAATGATGACTAGTATATTTAGAATCCAATAATTGTGCCGTGATTGGGAAAGATATTAGACCGCATGAAACAACAGACAGAATAGCAAATCCATGCGAACCAGGTCTCTGATAAGTACTATAGGTTGTATGAAGGCAAAATGCTGAACCAAATAGTAAATATTTCGAGTACCGAGTTTAATTCTAATGCTGTTTATACGATCTATTACTTCTCCTTGTGACGTTGATCGGCTGATAATGCAGGATTCACTTCACCTCGGTGTGGTAGGCTAGTGGGAGTCGATTTGTTATTTGATTCTGCGGGATATTCCCAATAAAAAGATTTATTATTTGGTAAGAAAATCGACCACCATTTACCACCAGAAGAAATAATAGTCTTATAATAGATACTATACTCGATAATGTCTGACTATTGCAAAACAGGATGTGTCCTGCACGATCAATATGTGTCAGTCGAGAAAAAACGAATTTGGAGGTATAATGAAGTAAACCCAGTTCAACGAAACGGTAATATGGGTATATTCTGAGAGATACACTTTTACAGCAAATATTGAATAAATTAATGAACAGATTCTACAAATTATGATTTTTAATCGATACAGAATGAATATGAATGATAGCGGATTTGAATCTTTAAATTATGAATATTATGTAAAAATTCGGTACTCTTTGATTGAACAAAATAAAATAGATAATAGCCCTTGGAAAGGGTCATAAACTGCACTAGTTAAATAGGCAAAAATAAGTTAATACAAAATTATGATTCAGAAAATAGAATAAATTAATAATAAAAATTATTATCAGGGTGTGGTTCTGCCTAAGGAAAATAGACCTTTTGGCTAAGTACAGCGTGTATATTTAAATTTATTTAATACAATAAAAATCATCTATGAGAACTTTGTACCCTTAAGACTATAGTCATGACCTTTCTTAAATGGACGAATTTGTACGCTGTGTAATTTTCGTAGATTTATGGGGATCCCCTTTTATATATTCGAATAACTTACGTAGACTTTTGTTTCCGTTTCTTGTTTTCGAAGTATATTCGGCCGTAGAATATATCGTTCCGGCTGGATCCTTCCGCGTGGCGAAAAACGTCGAACAGACCTCACTGATAAAATTTCAGGGTTTATTTAGATGAAATTGAAAATTTTAATATCACAATTATTGTAGGAACTTTGGAACAACTTTTTTAAAAAAGGAAGACAAAGATTGAATTACATTAAACAGAAATTAAAGCTTTTTAACAATTAAGTACATGGACTAGGTCTGCATCCTACCGATGATTCTTGCAAAATGGCCTCGAGTCTTCCTCTTCTAATTTTCACTTGAGTTTCTTCTTCGAAATTTATCTCGCCAAATTTACATATTAATTCAGGATTGGTCAGATTCTGTGTGACGTAACCAATGCGCTGAATGGGTGGTGTCAATGTGTCCAACTTGAAAGCTTTTAATAGGGCGAAATTCTTGATTTTGGGTTGTTCCAAATTATCGTTTAGTTCCATATAATTATAATAATAAAATTCGATCCAAATTATCGTTTAGTTCCATACAAATAAATAATAAAATTCGTCTATGATGATATGCATTTGTGAATAACTTCGAAAGATAGCTAATGATTATAGAACATAGACATGCTTTTATAACATAGAGTAGACATAATATAAGAATATATATGCTTATAATAATAAATAAATATTTCTTTTTTCGTTTATGGTTTATTATATGTTAGAATATCGACCCTCAATCATCATATACTGGCTAAGCTAATCTGTCTTCATATTTCTATCAAGTATATTTTTATGATAGTTCATTAAATAAATATTCAGGCCTATTCGGCATAGAAATAAAAGTATAAAAATGAAAAAGTTGATATTATATCATTTTTATGATCGATCATTAGTCGAACTGCCTTCTCAATTTGCTACTTGTTAACAAGTTAGCTTTGGTCTGTTTTGGGGTTATGTTTTTGTTTTAAATCTAACCTTCAAATATTGTATTACTGATCAAATTAATAAACATACAAACATATATGGTTTTTTCTGTGACAAAATTTTGCAAGGCATATAATTACTGATTTATTTATTTCATACTTTGTAGGTTAGATAACAGTCGTCTATCTACCTCAGATAAGATTGTAATGCTTTTCAGTGATAGAATTTATTTTGTTCTCATAACGGCCTATGAATAAATCTATTATATAGTTTGAGGGCTGTATAATCTTTTGGTACATCACAATATTCTTCAATAACACACATAATTTATAATTCAAACAACACAAAAATTATTTTCAAATTATTTTCGAAAAAATACTTCAAAATTGAATTAAATTAATCACATATAATTGAGAGATTCCAAAGTTTGAAAAAAAACTATGAAATTTCGAGAACAAAAAGACAAACAAAATACAAATATGCGAGTCTAAAGTATTACTGTAAAGCTAGGTTTACACCAAAGTTTACAAAAAATGTTAATAACCTGATCCTTATAGATTCTATTAGATTGAACGAAACTTGACAAACACATATGTTCATCATGTGTATGATAAGTTATGTTCAATGTAATAGAATCTAAAAGGATTAAGCTATTAACTTTTCGTTAATAACTTTGGTGTAAACGCAGCTTCATGTTCTCACATGGAACGGTGAGGTATGGACCCTTAGATGTATGTATCGAGGATACCCTTCCTCGCACTTGACCATATTGATAGGAGAGGAGTGAATGATTATTGTTTCCTAGTTGAATTGTGAAAAGGAGAAATGGAATTGAATGAAGTGGTGCTTCAAAAGTGGAAGATCCCAATTCTAGCACAACTGTAACTACTGAAGCTACTAGATAAGTATCTTTGGTGGAGAACGTGATTCGGTATGCAGTTAATATGGGGGAATGTTTACAACTGCCGACCGCCCAACCATTAACACCTAGCACCGGAATGCGAAATGCTATCACTGCCGGTTATCATTTTTCGTTCAAGGATTAGCACCGTTTAGGCGCGGTTCATGGCCTCCTAAATAACGCCAATTTCCAAAAACACCGTCTGAGTGGGTATTAGCACTAAATGAGGTGGCAGTGGCTTCAATGGCTTTCAGTATTAGTTGAATGGTAGGCACTGATGCTATTCATAAGGAATGCTGACAGATGAAAGTGAATCGAGTCATAGAAGTGGAAAGAAAGCGGAATGTGATGACGATAAGAGCCTCCAGATAGCGTTGTACGAAAACGTGCTCAGTTAGGGCATTCACAGATCCCCCCGCCCTTCCTTCCAGAACCCTCCACCCCACAACACTATCACCCAAAAGCAAACACACGACAAATGTATTAAAACTTGGATACAAACAGGAAAGACGTGATAAAGGATGGAGGGGAACGTAAAGTGAATGAAGGAAGACTCTCGGAGAAAGCACTACTTGTTTGTGTCTGTGTATATATAAATTTGTGTGTCTGTGTATATATGAATTTGTGTATGTGTGTATATATATGGATTTGTGTGTGTATATATATAAATTTGTGTGAGTGTGTGTGAGAGTTTGCGTTGCAACCAAGTACCATCACCCACAAGATCACGAGTTATACAGTAGTACTATATATGATGCAAGTCGGTTCTAGAAAGAAGCCCAACGGGAAATTACTGCTCATATAGGTTTATTTCCATCAAAACCGTGATATGATGACATAACCGTGGCTAGATTTTGAAGGCTGAGCCTGGGAAACAACACACCATTACTGTTTCTATGCAGTGATGACAATATGTTATCATTATCGGGTGACGGGACTCGGGTATGGTTATGAAACTTCTTGTGGTAAGAGATGAGGAAAAAGTGGAGAAGGTGGTGAAGGAGGTGAATTTAAAGAAGGGGAGAAGCAGAAGAAAAGAGTGGAGAAGGCAGAGAAGAAGGTGAATTTGAAGGAGGGGAGAAGCAGGAGAAGTAGGAGTTTGTGAAGAAGTGAGGGAGATGATGATATCCTGTAGAGGAGGCCCAGGAAGGTGAAGGAGAATAATGGAGAAGGTATGTGATGTTTGTCGTTGAGAGCGTTGAGGAGAAGTAATTGAAAAGTATGGTTTTTATTGCTCTATTTAATGAGGATCATATTATTCTTAGAGGAATATTATTATACCTCCATACTTAAGCCAGCAATCGAATGGACTACCTCGAATCATGAAGCATAATAGAAAAGAATGGTTGTTATTGCGCTACCTGAGTTGATGAGGATCATATTTTATAATCATCATAAGCATAGCCACCTCCAATACAAGGCCCCGGCCTACGATATTGCACTGTCGCAGTGTTGTAGGCCTAGAATCTAATACATGATTGGTGAAAAAGATTTCAGAAAATACCAGCTGATCTGTAAGCCTTGTATTAGAGGTGGCTATGTCATAAGTGTCATAACATGATTTCTCCTTCTCCGTTCTTCTCTGTCCTGTGTGATTCAGGATTATATTGTTAGATCTTCTTCTTCTGACCACTACGGTATAGGCATGATTGCCTGTTCCGGTCATAAAAATAGCTTTGACAATTGAAAATATAATTAAAATTTAACTTTATAATCGTGTCCAGTTTTGATACAACCTTTTCCATCGTTTTCCAACGTCTCCATTGTTGGATGAATATCATTATACTCCAAACAGCAGTATATTCTTAACTCTAGCTAGCACGGAAATAGAGAATTTCAAATCAACTACTAAAAAATCTTGACTCCTTCAAATAAGTTCTAGCATAGAGGAACAATAGCGTAAATATATATCCCATGGTATAGGGCGTTTATGTCGCAACTTTTACTGTTATCTCAAGCCAATTACTGTCGATTATTGTCGTTTTTTACTGTTTTGACCGGGTAAGAGTGTATGAACGGCACAATATGAGAGACTACCAGCGTCATAAAGCTTCACAGGAAAGAACTACGTGGACTATCAGCTTGAGATAACAGTAAAAGTTGCGACATAAACGCCCTATACCATGGGATATCTACTTATGCTATTGTTTCTCTATGGTTCTAGGTACTTGACATATTCGTTTATACTTAGTCTAAAGCATCTCAAAAGCTATTGACTGCGATAGATCTCATCGTCTCTGTTCATCTATACAATTCTACAAAAATAACTATAGTTGTTATTTAACTACTATTATTGAATTCGATTAGCACAAGAATTGATACTTCAGATGATATGAATTCGTTGAAACAAGTTCGGAAAACACAAATTCTTTGTTATTGTTTGCGCGTTCGTTTCATTTTTGTTCAAATTATGATTGAAAACTTTCAGCATAACTACAGTTACTATATCTCTTATACAGTAATTATTGGAAGAATAGGAATATTATGTAATTATCTATTTATCGTTACTCCATGCTTGTAGGTCTCAAATCCTGTATAGAATAACATCGATTGGAAAGTTTTGTTATTATTGAATGATTGTCATCTTTGAAGCATAATTGATCCTAGATATTACAAAATACTGGATTTATTCCTATAGTTTTCGCTTTCGATCAACTTACGCAAAGGAACGCACTCTCTACCCATATTTTCCCGGAAGCAGAGATAAGTCAGTTCACGGCATTCTATAAATAAAAGATGAATTATTCGGCGAAAAATTTACGTCAACAAAGATCGGATTTCTCCCCTATTTGGAAATACGCCAATCAGTCAATCGTATAAGGTAAAACCAACCCCTACAGCTTTTTTCTTCCTCTTTCTTATTTTTCTTCGCTAACCACCCTGTCGATCTGTTGAAAGGAGAAGAATTCACCCTCATCTTTGAATGTGTGAACAGGGGTCTACAGATTCCATCTTACCACAAAAAGAAATTTTTCAGCAGAGAGGAAAAGTCTCTCTATTCTTCTGTAACAAATCTGTGCATCCATCGATTCTTTCCTCTCTATTCACCCTCTCTATTATCCACTCTTTGTTCTACTGTCAGACAGCTAACGGGCCGCATTTATCAGGAAAAACGGGGAAAATAAGACGGGAGACGGAAAACTGTGACCAGGCCACTTGGTAATAACTTCTAGCCAGTCTTGAGATGATAATGAATGGGAACTGGACTAGAGTGAGATTGACTTTGAACTGTCATTCATTGTATTTTATATCTGTTTCACTTTTTGTGTAGTTGAGAAGTTGATATTGTGGTAATTATTCATATTTAATGAAAAAGACTAAGAAATTGTCAAAAAACCTCTTATTTATTGATAATTAGAAAGACCGGTTTCGGTTATTACACCATTGTCAATCTCTGATAAACTGATTGTTAGATATAAAAACTGCTTATCAGAGATTGACAATGGTGTAATAACCGAAACCGGTCTTTCTAATTATCAATAAATCGGTGGTTTTTTGACAATTTCTTTGTCTTTTTCATTCAATATTTTATATCTGTATCGAGCTAATAGTTGATAGTTATAATATAATAGTTATAATAGCTATAATAGTTATTATAGTTAGTATGGCTGATAGCTATAATTATAGTTTCAATCAACGGTTTTCAACCGATATGAAGATATTACGAAAGAATTGAAAATCTGCAGCATGAATGAAAGAGTTAGGGAGAATCGGCATCAAGGAGGGAGCATGTTCAAAGAATGTCAGCTGAAAGAATACCATTTAATGTCTATAATTATCAGCCAGTAGGCAAAAGAGATGTTGGCGGACCACGCAAGCGGTGGCAATAATAGGATATTTTTATGTTTATTTGAATAATTGGCTGAATGTGAGTCGGAACAGGTTAAAGCCCAATCCTTGTTTGTAAGAAGAAGAAGAAGAAGAAGAAGAAGAAGAAGAAGAAGATCATCGGTTTTCATAAATTGATATTTTTATGATATTCTTACTCAATATTCAATCACTGATAATGGAGCAGTCTACACTCATATAAATGTGTATCTATGATCTATTACAGTACCCAACAAAACTACAGAAATGAATTACAGATATTCATAAAATATAGAATTATGGTACCCTTTGAAATAAATAAAATTATAGAATAAGAATACAAATTATAACTACTAGTCTCGGTGATCACACCATCGTCAGCTTATAAAAATATATTTCAAATATATGTCAAATTTGAAATTAAAAATAATTGAAGATTAGTAGTTATAATAGTTATAGTTATAGTAGTTATAGTATTTATAAATAGAACTAGTAGTTATAATAATTCGTATTCATTATTCCATTAATTTCAAAGGGTACTATAATTCTATTATATAAATACGAGAAAGTAGTCCTAAATTAATACATTTTAAGAATCAAAAATAATAAAATCTATGCTGTGGTCGAAATGAACATGATTCTGAGGAATTGGATGGGAATGTTACTTTATATTGTAGAGAGGGGGAAGAATAGTATGTTAGATAGTATAGAATGTGAAAAGCATGAATGTCACATTCTTTCTACTCTTTCAGATTCATGTCCCCGTTTTACATCCACAAGATCATCGATTTCATCATCAGCTCATTCTTCGGAGAATGATCACTTGCATGTCAAGTTTTCCAAGAAAATCAGTCCTCCTCTTCAATTCCATTCGCTGAATACTTAGAAAATAATATCAATATACTGTACCTTATTGCAGAAACAAAGGAGACAATACATACAGCTGACAGACATCATTTCTAGCCTTTATCAGAATTACAAAACAGATTCACATTCACGAACAGAATTATGATTCAGAATCCTATCCTTCTATCCCTGATGATGTAAGCTGAATTCAGATGACGGGATAGAACATTTTCAAGAATACAATGGATTGAGAGCTAATAGAATTATAAGTAAATATTCTCTTCAACTTGATAACGGAGATCAGTAGATTACCATTAAGTGGGAAGCGGAATTTTCCGACAATGGTTTCAGAAAACAATCAAAACAATACTTAGGTGATGGCTAAGTATCTCACGCTTTTCTTCTACCGTTATAACCTCCTCTTCTTCCATTTCATCTTTCTCCCATATTTCCCTCAACTTTTTCCATCCCGATCACATTGAATCTTTATTCAGAATTCTAATTCTCCATTAACTTAGAATATTTTTGAGAATCTTCACTCTCATTGATTAATTTTTTATACTTTGTAAAATTCGTTGAATAATTAGTATTACCGTCATTTGAAGTAAATAAGTGTATAAGCCATTAAATATTGTAACATACATAAATAAAGAAATAGAAACAATATAAAAATCTCAAAGCACCCTTCATTTTTCAAAAAAACTTTAAAATAGTTCAACAAGAAAGTGATAAATTGAATGTAGAATAAAAGGAAAAAAAATAAAGAAGAATTCTATATCTATAAAACTCCAAAATTGAATAAGAATAATTCAATAAATATAATTCAATCTGACTTGAATTATCCTATTTTTGATAAAATAGAAAGTAAATAGAATTAAATTTAATAACTTTAACCATAAATAAATTAATCATATGGAAATGATCATATGTTCATATTATATAGTATCAATTAACAAAACTATTAGTAAACATCTATTGAAATCTATTTCATTTTATAACCTGACGATGGTGTGATCACCGAAACTAGTTAGTTGAACTATTTCAAAGATTTTAAAAAAAATAAGAGGTGCTTTAAATTTTTATATTGTTTTTATTAATTTAAAAAGTAGCCCAAGTGAATGAATTGTTCTTATAAATAAAGGAATCCAATCTAATCTGATCACTGACCATTTATTGAAAAAATATTTATCACTGAGTTATTTATAGGAAGATATGATTGTACTTCAAAATGATACCGGAGCAGTATACTTCCATCAAGTAGGAAGGGAACAATTTTGACAATCGGAGAACAATCAAAACACCTCTCACATCTTCCTTATATTGTTCATATCTCCTCTCCTTTTCAACATCTTCACCTTCTCTCTTTCCCACAGCTTGTTCATACCTACGCTCCTTCTCTAAATCTTCTTCTCATTTTCCCTTCCATTTTTTCCTCCCCGATCACTGACCAGCATCGAGAGCAAAGGCGTATGATAGCGGAGTAGTAGTAGTTAAGAGGCGCAATAAAGTACAGGTGTTATAATTTATAAGCAGTTCATAGTTGGGGGCGCCTGCCGGCCGGCCCAGCTCACACAAGGGCTGAGGGCTGAATTTATGAAAGCTTGATGGGGTCCGCAATTGCCCGGCTCAAATCCCTGGATTAGAAGCGAGCAGTTTCATGTGCGGGCATTTTCCGTTACCACCCCAAACACCCCAGCCACCATTCGAACACCTGCGCGGTAATTTATTACTTAAAAGGGGAGGGGAGGCTAAATTGCGCGCCAATTTTTACACTGATCATGCCGACGTTGGCGATTGGCAATCGTGACGGTGATTTGGTTGATCAGTAATTGATTCAAAATAATAAATATTTCAATGATAATATAGGAAGAAAAGCAGCGTTATTTTTATTTAATTAGCAATCAATTAACTAATTAACAATTCATTTAATTATTATCTACAATACAAATGACACTAATGTAATAACATTGGTAGATAGAAAATAAGGTAGTCCTTGTGCTATTTCTCTTCCAAATGTATCGGTGACAAAGTCCAAAATAATAATAATAATAATAATTTCTCTGGATGTTGGACGACACATCCAGAGGAGTTTATTCATAAATTTCCTTTTAAATAAGGTTAGAATTTCATGTGTACAATTTTTATAAATTTTAAGTCCAAAATGAACATGAGAACTATATTATTATTAAACGAGAATCAAAATTAAATGATGTAATTCACCCTGAACACTTCTGCTACTTCAAATATTGACAACACGGTAAACAGTTAGATGGAAATTCGATGAGCATTAATCGCAGCATTTAATTTGGATTTTCGTTTAATAATAATAATAATAATTGATTCATTAGCATTTGAATAATTGCAATATCACAGTAATTCTCATATGAAGACTATAAATTTCCAATTCAGACGGCTTGATTTAATTAATTAATTGGAAATATTCCACTCAATTACCACTTGTAACGAATAATATCGAGTTATTAAAGACAATTTGGAACAATTGAACAAACACAAACTTGTAAACATCAACATTCATAGCTGTTGAGTGGACATGAAAAACAAACAATAGGTCTACATGAATTACAAGTTTCATACTGAACCATATCTTATGAGAGTCTTTCAGTATGGAAGCTCCATAGCTAGAGATAATGATGAAATCATCCTCAGAAGATAAGTACGACAGGCTTCCGTAACTATTTCTTGACATATTGATGTGTATAAATCTATCTAGTCAATCATCCAATAATATTCAATAATAATTGACGACCCGCACTTCGACTGCGGTGATATCCAGTCGGATGACCACCTGTTAAAATGTCGTCTTGCTCCACGATGCACAAGACATGATATTTCTATATTTAATGACAAAGCTTTCAAAACAGTTGAATACTACTCCAATATTGGCATATTAATCACCTGAAGGTGCGTACAGATTTACGCGCCGCGAACATGAGCAATTCACTCTCAATCAGCTGATGCCAAGCTTTTTATATCTGTATCTTAAAAGATATAAATCTCTATCTCTGTAGCTTTTTATATCTGTATCTTTTTACTTTCCTTGCCCTATTACCATAGGTAAGGAAAGTATTGCTTAAGGTACCCCAATTTCTAAATTTCTATACGTTTCAAGGTTCCCTGAGTCCGAAAAAGTGGTTTTTGGGTATTGGTCTGTATGTATGTGTGTGTGTGTGTGTGTGTGTGTGTGTGTGTTGTGTGTGTGTGTGTGTGTGTGTGTGTGTGTGTGGTGTGTGTGTGTGTGTGTATGAGTGTATGTGCGTCTGTGTACACGATATCTCATCTCCTAGTTAACGGAATGACTTGAAATTTGGAACGTGAGGTCCTTACACTATAAGGATCCGACACGAACAATTTCGATCAAATGCAATCCAAGATGGCGGCTAAAATGGCAAAAATGTTGTCAAAAACAGGGTTTTTCGCGATTTTCTCAAAAACGGCTCCAACGATTTTGATCAAATTTAAACATGGAATAGTCATTGATAAGCTCTATCAACTGCAACAAGTCTTATATCTGTAAAAATTTCAGGAGCTTTGCCCCATCTATGCAAAGTTCGATTTTAGATTCTCAATTATCAGCCTTCATATACAATTTAAAGAAAAAAAGATTGAGCATGAAAATCTCTGCAATTAATGTCCAGTAACATTTCCACCTAGAATTGAAAATAAGCTTGAAATCCGAGAAAATGTGATTATTAAATTGCAAACTGTTGGCAACTGTTGGTTCTATTAAATCATTCACTACGAAGAGATAGCAGATAATAATATAGTGTGTTTCCAGCGTTATTGAACTATCACCAGCTGTCTCATATCTTTGAATAGTAGACTTGAGATGCGCGAGTACACTTGCGTCAGGTGATCAATTTTCTTAACGGCAAGGAAAGTTGTGTGAGTGTGCCACACCAGATTTTTATATCTGTATCTTTATATCCGTTTCTGTAAAAATACATATATAGTCAACTGATTAAAAGTGAATTGCTCATGTTCGCGGCGCGTATATCTGTACGCACCTTGACACGCATCAACGAACGATTCAATAATATGTATGGACAACTGTTTCGAAAAACATCAAAATTATAGTGGTTTGGTGTTTGGATAATATATCACGTGTTACTTGATTCTGGGATGCAAGCTCACTTTATTTGTCTCCATTTATTACTAATATGGTGTGATACTCATATATTTGAGTACCTACTCTTTAGAAAACTGAGAACCATTGAGTGTTCGCTGGGAAAACGACTGAAGGACTGGAAAAACCTTTTTCCCACACCATCACATAAATCAAAACATCTACATTCTCATTTCACATACGACGTCTCTGGATTCTCTCACCAATGTTCGACTTGTAGAGGCATACAGCAGTTAGAGTGAGAGCAAAGGTCAAAGGTAGGCATAAGAGGGTGCACCATGTTAAATGAGAAATGAATGTACCATTAGTTGCGATTGCCTCTCCCTCCCCCCCCCCCACCGCGACACCCAACAAACTCCAAAACCTACTTGCGACGTGAACATATCTCTTAGCGCCCTATTATTGACACGTCTCTTTCACCTAAACTTCTTCTCTACACATTTTCAAGTCTTCCAGTCCTCTACTTCCTCATCATTTTTCTACTTTTCTCTTTCTACTTTCAACATTATCTCAATCCACCTACAACCTCTCCCTCTTATTATTACTTTCTCCCTAATCGTTTTCATCATCCAATTCTTCTTATTTCTCCTTCTCTTCTATCGCTACTTTCTTGCTTTCTCCTTTCTTCTAAAACTTCTTCTCTACCCACTTTTGAGTCTTCTAGTCCTCTACTTCCTCATCATTTCTCTCCTTTTCTCCTTTTACTTTCAACATTATCTCAATCCACCCACTACCTCTCCCTTCTATTATTACTTTCTCCCTAATCGTCTTCATCATCCAATTCTTCTTATTTCTCCTGCACTTCTATCGCTACTTTCATGCTTTCTCCTTTCTTCTAACTACGATTTTCCTTATTTTATTCACACCAAATCTATTTTTTAATTTCACTCTTACCCTCTTTCTCCCTTCTCTTCCCATTCTTTCTTCACCTCCTTCTTCTCTGTTTCTTTACCACTTCCTTATCTTCTTCTTCCCAATATTCTCTTTTCCCTGTCCATTCCACTATTCACTACTATTTTAACTCCTCCTATTCCTTTTAACTGTTCTACTCATACTCCTATATCACTCACACGTCCTTTGCCTCCCTTTTTCTATTACATCCTCTTCCGTTTATTCACTTCTCTCCTCTATTCTACTTTCACTTTCTCTTCCTCAACCGTTCTCCTTTTTCTTTATTTCTTCTCCTCTCTCCTTCACCTCCTCCCCCTTTCACCCCCTCCTTCTCCACCCCCTCGTCCTCCTCGTCCTCCTACTCCTCCTCCTTCTCCTCCTCCTCCTCCTCCTCCTTCTCTTCCTCCTCCTCCTCCTCCTCCTCCTCCTCCTCCTCCTCCTCCTCCTCTTCTTCTTCCACTACCTCCTCTTCATCGTCTCCCTCTCCATCTTCTTCTTACAACTGGCTTCCTTCTCTTTTTTCAATTCTATTCGTTTCTTTCCACCACCTCCACCTTCATCCCATTCCTACCTTCTTCAAACACCTTTTCCACTTTCCTGTCTTCCTACTCCTTATTCTTTTTCTCTCTCCTCTCTCATAGATTTCCTCCTTCCTCCTTGTGTCCTTTCTTCTTCTCCTACTGGTTTTCTCTCTTCTTCACTCCAACACTTCCTCGTCCTACTCTTCCTTTCATGATTCTTTTCCTTCCTTACATACTCTCTTCTTCCTTCTTCACATTTATTTTCCTCATTCCTTTCTTTTGTTCCTCCACTTCCTTCTCTCCCACTCAACAACATTTTTTCTCGCTCCTTCTTCTCATATTTCTTTCCCTTCTATACACCCTTCCTCTCCTTTCTTCTTCACATTCCTCTTTCTTATTCCCTTCTTTTGTTCCTCAACCTTCATTTATTCTCTCCTCCTCCTTATCTTCCTCTCTTTTCCAATATTTCTTTTCTTTTCAACATCCTCTCTTCTTCCTTCTTTTCATTCTCCTCTCCTTCCATTTTCTTCTAAAATTTCTTTTTTTCTCAACATCCTTTCTTCTTCCTTCTTTCCGTTCTCCTTCTCCTCCTCCTTATCTTCCTCTCCTTTCTTCTCGTATTCCTTTTCCTTCTCAATATCCTTTCATCTTCCCTCTTTCCATCCTCCTCCTCATCATCTTCCTCTCCTTTCTTCTCATATTTCTTTTCTTCTCATATTCCTTTTCTCCTTCCTTCTTTCCGTTCTCCTTCTCCTCCTCCTTATCTTCCTCTCCTTTCCAATATTTTTTTTTTTCAACATCCTTTCTTCTTCCTTTTTTCAGTTCTCCTCCACCACTTCCTCATCTTTCTCTCCTTTCTTCTCATATTTCTTCTCCTCCTCAACATCCTTCCTTCTTCCTTCTTTCCATCCTCCTTCTCCTCCTCCTCATCTTCCTCTTCTTTCTTCCCATATTTGTTTATTTCCCGACATCCTTCTTTCTTCCTTCTTTCCATTCTCCTTCTCCACCTCCTCATCTTCCTCTCCTATATCCTCATATTTCTTTTCCTCCTCAACATCCTTCCTTCTTTCCGTTCTCCTCCACCACTTCCTCATCTTCCTCTCTTTTCCAATATTTCTTTCCTTTCCAATCATCCTCTCCATTATTTCTCTTCTTCTCAAAATCCTTTCTTCTTCCTTCTTTCCATTCTCCTTCTCCTCCTCCTCATCTCCCTCTCCTTCCTTCTCATATTTCTTTCCCTTCTCAACATCCTTCCTTCTACCTTCTTCCCATCTCTGGCTCCTCCACCTCCCCATCACCCTCTCTTTTCTTCTCCCCCTCTTTCTCCCACTACTTCTTCTTCTCCACGACCTTCTCAACCCACAACTCTTCTAGCAGCATGGAGCGAGGTGACCCCTCACAAGCGGGCCTCTTGCTGAGAGCAGCTCATTAGTGAAAGTGAGTGCTCGAAAAACTGAGTAGAACCTTAGCAGCTCACTTACTACATCCTCACTCGCTTCGCCCCTGTCGGAAAATTAAAAAAAGTCGGGAAAGGGACGGGACTAACGAAAATACAACAGGAAGAACTTCAAGGAGGAGGCATAGAACAAGCCTCTCTATCTGCCTATACGTAATTATGGCCGAATACCCTCCTTCTGAGCACTCAATTCACTTATAACTGTCAGAATTCTCATAAATAACGTCATTGCTGCCCATTCAACCCATTCTGGATCTCACTTCCTCAATACTGACAGTTAGAGGTGGGGGTCAGATCGCACAAACAACTGAGTTTGAACCAAGTTCGGCTCAACTCACCAACTCACGGGCCTTGAGCGATTTCTTTGTTTGGCAACTTGTAAAAATTCACTGGGAAATTCTGGTGATTGAGCCCACACGTGCCGCACAACTTCGTTCTAGATGATTGAGAAATTTGTGAATTGTTATCGAAGTTCGGAACAGTCAAGAGTTGTTGTTCTGGACTCCCGGAATGAGTAATGAGCAGGATAATAACGGAGAATGTTTTGGGGGTTTCTTGATAACTTGTAGTGACTTTGATAATTTAGGGAATTTTCTCGATAATGACTGATATCAAATCTTATTTCACTCCCCTTCTTATTAATCCCATCCACAAAGAGACACACTGGGGTGTGAAACACCCCAGGGATTTTTCTTTTCTTTTCTGCAGTTGACAATATCAAACAGATGGGAATTTATGCCCAGTCTAAATTAGGTTTGTAGTATTGTCAACTACTCTCCACCACTTCCAGTCAGTAATAGCATTCTACAAGGTCACCAGCTCATTTTGTTATTCGTTTGGGGTGTTTAACACCTCAGAGTGTCTTTTACGTAGGACTATTATCAAACACTTTTATTACAAAGATTTACTTGTATTGTCACTACGAATGTGGTATGGAATGATGGATCAGATTGGAATAAATGCTATGATTCTCTACAACTTTCAAAACAATAAAATGAAGAGACGTGAGTTTCTGATGAAGTTTTCATTGGCAATGATCAAGCGATTCGTTCAAACCGGATTAGGAGCTCCAACACTTAGGCGGAGCATACGTACTTCTAAAATTAGTATAAATATTGATAAGCAGTGCTGTACTTTTGATTTCTGTATGCACTTGAACCAAAATGATCAAGAAATGATGAAGTATGGTCTAAGTACTAGTTTTTTCATATTTTTCAAAGAAAAATGCAAAATTAATTGAGGTGTTCAACACCTCAGTGTGTCTACTGTGTTAGCATAAAGTAAGTGTGTCTCTGTAGGGTTATCTATAAGATTATCTCTTCTTAATAATCTATTAATCTTATCCCTTCTCATTCTTCATCATAGAATCATCTTTAGTTCATTGTTTATGATGTTGTTTCAGTTGTAACTTAGAATTGTATGGAGGGTTAAGTGTAAGAGAGGGCCGGCTGCGCCCTAACTTCGCCCTCCTAGGTTTTCAATAAAGGCAGCGATTCAATTCAATTCAATTCAGTTCATACAGTTACATTTTTGAATCAAGAACATCAAAATTGAAAAAATCAAAGTCATGTGGAGTAGCTGGAAAGTACAACTATTATAATATCTAATATTGAGAAGTATTCACAATACTTCACTGGTTGTATAGTATGAAGACTATGTGAATGATCATTAATATAGTAACTTATTGATTCAAGATACACAATTGTCTGTCACAATTTATTATTATGGTCACATGATAATCATCATCATCATTATAACATAACTCAATCATATTCATTCGATAACGATGTATGTGGGCTATCTAGATGATAATGAAGGTTATTCTGAAAAATTCTATACATTCAAGGACAACTTTCCAAAGAATATGAAATAAAAATGATGATTTCACTCCCACATGGAACTCAGAATGAGACAGTACAGGTCAGCCTATGGAATACCTTGATAATGAATCAATAATATGAATGATAATTGATTGATTCTATTTCTAATGAGTGTTTTTCTAAAAGTATCACTTGTTTGAACAAAATCATGTTGATGTTGACCCTTCAAACGTGGAATATTCTCCCACAATGGAAATTTCGTTGAATATCTCAAAAAGAGATATTTTTTTCCTCCACCCCCTGTCAAAAGTACTTACTTTACTCCCTGAAACATGATACTAAAGTGTCACTTTTTCGCTCTCGGTACTAAAAAACAGAAAAACTCCCTAGGGAGTAAAAGTGACTCCATTTAAATAACATGGGAAGCATCTCTATTTTAAAAACGTACATTTGGAATAGGTCAGAAGGTCTAAGCTCAGATGAGGAAGCATATAGAGTAGTCATTAAACCAACTAAATTCAATACCTCAACAAGACATTTGATCGATTTATAAAATTTATGTTTGTATGCTGAAATTATTATTACAAACTTCATATCACTATACTAAAAAAATGTATATATTTTTTTCTTTTATTCCATGTTATTCAAAATATCAGCCAACGAATATTACTTATTAACTAATCAAATTTGAAACGGGAACTTCATCATAGCTGTAGTTTTGGCTGTCATTGTTGTTACAACTTTAGCCGACAGATAGTGCTGTCGGAGGAGAACTGTGATTACAAGCCAGCTGTTTCTGCTCACTTTTTAGGTTATGTTGTAACACATTGTTTGGTCACATACGTTTTTAAAAATTATTTTATTAGCAGTTTTTATAAAAATGTAGGTGGAGGAAAAATGTTGTGTATATCACGAGTGAAAAATGTTTTTTCTCCCTCAGGAAAATTGTTGCCCTCGGCTTCGCCTCGGGCTTCAAACTTTTCCCTCAGGGAGAAAAAACAGCACTTTTCACTCTAGATATAAAATAACTATTTAGGACTTTCCCTCCTCAATTTACATCATACTACATTAACATTTTTGAATCGAGAGCATGAAAATTGAAAAATCGAAGTCATTGTGAAGTAGTTGAAAAGTGGAATTATTATTATAATATCCAATATTGAGTGACATTCATGATAAATGTAATTCCTAGCTTATTTTCAAAGTATTTTATTCCTCTTTCTTGTACGAAGTCATATTCGGAAGATGGAGAATTATGTTCTGAGTGAGGGAATCCTTGGAGTTTTCCTCCTTTCATTCCATTTCACAGTATAGTTGGACGTTACAGTGTTGAGCTAGGTAGAGTAGCAGTAAATGATGAAAGTCCAAATCTTGAATTGTCTAATACATTTTGAATAGACTATACTGGTAATAACAGAAGACTCATTTATGACCTTACAGTTGTGTTGTGAGTGATGTTGTGATACTTTTCCATAGTGAAAACACAAATTTGAAATTGTCAACCACTTTTTATAAAAAGTATTTCATAAAAACCATTTCATTTATAAAAGTGCTTGACAAATTCAAATTTGTGTTTTCACTCATTTATGACTAGGGTGATAGATAAAATACTCATTGTAACGCTCTTGAGGGGGGGGTACTGCCAAATTTTGAATGATGCCTCAGTTGGTGACGTCACACGTATAAAAAATCTTGTACCAAGTCATATAACTGTACATTTGACGGTCCTTCCAACTATAGTACAATAATACTTCCTATTTCATCAATGTATCTTATTTTATGGTTTTTAATCAAAAAATTCATCACATAAGTGATTTTGCTATAACATGCGTTGTTTGTATCAGCACTCATCTCCATGTATGATAATTGTACGCGATTTGAATGAGAGGATGACAACAATATCCATTAAGTTTCATCATTTTCAACAACTGAGGAGGATGAAATTCTGAATAGCCTGATATTAATGTTCACTCATTTATTATCATTTCATACGTTTGTAACTCTTTTCTCTAATCAGCATCTCATGTGAGTCACTTTACAATCAAGTAGTATTACACACAATCCCCTCATTATACTTCCATTTAATCGAGAAACAAAGAGAACATACATTATTCTTATTAATGACAAAGTCGTTATCCAGTCGAGGAAATAATTTCCAGACGAAATCAGAGGAGAATGCCGAGCTGGAGCGGATTAAATGGAAGAAACCGTTGTTTGGTATTGGTGGAAGACTACAAGAGATTGGAGGGGAGGAGAGTGAAGAGGAAGAGGAGGGATGATAGGAGGTGGGGGATGAGATAAGTTGTATTAGAACAAGCAGGTCTGAGGGGGAAGGATGCTAAGTGGAATAGAAAGAAGCAGATTGGAGGATAGAGAGAAAAAATTGTATGAGATAAGGTGAGAGAGAGAAGTAAGTTGAATAAGAAAGATCAGGTGTGAGGAGGGGTGAAGGAAGATAAGTGAAATAAGAACAAAAAAGAAAACTACTGTGTACAATTTTGGAGTGCAGCCAAATAAAGGACATTAGTTACATCTTCTTAGCACAACATCGGGTGTTCTTACTGACTCACACACCTTAAGGTTATTGTGAAGGTATTTCCACGTTGGAATAAATAGGGGTGGCTTTGGGAGGGGGAAGGGTTGGAAAGCTGAGGAGCCGTGGCAACTAACAACAACTGTTTTACCGAGAAAACGCTGACAGAGCACAAATTGGCAAAGATTTTGCATTTCATGAACGACCTCTTTTACAGGCCGTTCCGGGCTCGATGATGTTCACTTGCTCGTAAGTCTGGCCCCAATGGTGTGAGGGGTGCAGCGAGTTTCCTTGAATTATCGCTAAGAGACTTTGTGAGGATTCACCGAGAAAATTGTGTGGGCTTCTGATGTGTTAATTAAGTAATTGTAGGGTGTGTTAGGCATTTAACTATTGTATTGTAGTGTCTCTTTGTCATTGAATAGAAATGAATCTCGCAGAACCAAATATGATGCATCATAGATGGATTCAAATTCATTATTAAGATGATATAAATCTCTCATGACGAATAAAAGTTGAATTAATTCATCTTACAGCTTATTAAATGGGTATCTTGGGCATTCAACTATCGTATTGTAGTGTCTCTTTCACATTAAATAGACATAACTCTCGCAGAACTCAAGATGATGCATTACAGATTGATTCTTATTCATTATGAAGATGTTATAAATCTCTTTTGACACATAACAGTTGAATTCATTTGACTATTTCTCCAAATGGAATACTTCATCCTATTGATCATTTTTCCTCCTTATTATTGATATTCATAGATAATTTTTCGATTTGATAAAATTTATTCTATCACTTTTTGACTTCTCCCTATCTTTTGTTGAGTTGCATGACCAGGATGAAGAGAGTGAATAAATTAAACAATTATTGGAATAATTTTATCTACATATAGCTTGGCCAGTGAATAATATGTATGTACTGCTATCCAGCAAATTGGCGTAATATGAGAGTCCTTGACCTATTATTGAATGAAAAAGACTAAGAAATTGTCAAGAAAAAAAACTTGACCTATTACCTTGGAAATAGGCCTGCAGACCGGAATCTCCTGGTAGAATCAAGAGATAATTTTCATTTCTTTTATAAATCAGGAGAGAGTAGGTGGAACATAGAGCATACTAATCCTCAACACATTACTTTACCCAGTACCTACTGCCATCTTTCGGTAGAATTCAGAAACGGATTCTACATCGTCGACCAATCAGGAATGAGTTAGCGCAGCATAGAGCTTACTAATTTATTGTTCAATATTATCACTGCTGTTCTGCCAATGTTTAGTCTCTCACTTTCACAGTTCATAGTTATTGTCTTGTTTTTGGCTGCCATTAATGTTCTTCTAATGTTCTCTTTCTTTTGTTCGCTATCTTTCATTCCCTATTCTTTTTTAATTCTATCATGGTTCTAGTTTCAATGTTTCATACATTTAGCTACTTTCCACTTTGACGTTTGAATGAAAATTTCTTCTCACCAATTTATCATCTAAAATAATATTATTAATGGGACTAATATGGCATCTCTTGTGATCACAGAAAGTGTTTAATATTACACAATATACAACTTGACATCTCTATCTAGAAAAATGGAGAATTCTATTTCTTGTAAAAATCATACCAAATATCATTGTTCCAGAAGCACCATCTATTATTCTGGTAGGAAACAGGAATGCAACAGATTATTTTGGCAATAAGCCCTACTCCCCAAAAGAAGCTTGTTCCAGACTTGTTAACTCGGGGATGATTCTGGCATAATACATGAATTTCACTACTATCCTTTTCCAAATAATATATTTTCTCGAGAAACACTTGGAATACTCTCCATATGGCGAAGTGTTTGTATTTTGTTTTTTTTTATCATCCATTTCCCAAGTTTTGTCAGTGAATTTTGTCCCCATCATCTTCTTCTGGTGTTTTAGTTCTCCCAAATATTATCTTTCTTCATACTTCTCTAGAAATAATACACTTTTTATCTAATTCATCATGAAATATCTTTCCGGGAAGATTAATAGGAGAATATCCTCATTTACTTGAATACAAGGAGTTCAGTAGGCTGAATTATTTATTTATTCATTCAATTTATACATGCACAAAATCAAAACAATGACTGGGAGAGAAACAACAGAATTAATCCAAAGCTAGTTCTCCCCCGAATTTAGATAGTTGATGAGCAGATCTGAATAAGGTTATGATACCACATCTTATTATATTAAACAAAAATTTACCGTCCAAATATATAAACAATAGGAATTTGGAATTTGGGTTAATATTTGGGTTAATATTTGGGTAAATATGAAAAATAAGTATTGCACTACAATAACAATAAATTATAACAATAATTTTTAAAAATTGTGAAAAGTAATAGTTTCTGTATGGAATCTTGAACTGAAAATGGTAATTGGGAATATTGGTTGATCATGAGCAATGTCTATGTGCTTCTTGAAATTGAATGAATGATTGAAAATATTGTTTCAACCATGAAAAAATCTATATTGAACCATTCCAGAAGGTGGATGTTGGATCATATCTGTCAAAACTTTATAACTTACCCATGTAATGTCTCCCAAGTAATGTAGACAGGAAATAAGGGAAATGAAAAATAAAAAACTTCATCAGAACAATAAATTTAAGGTCTTTGCAAGATTTAGAATTTGAATATTGCCTTCATTGTCGTCAACATAACAGAAATACTTGGTTATACCAATATTCTAAGAGTAGACTATAAGGAATCCTCTTAACCTTCATCCATCATTGATACTTATCTACATTATCTATTCTCTGTTTTGAATACGTTGAATTTTCGGCTGTTTCCTTCATAATGTAGTGTTAGTATGCAATAGGTCTCGCAAGACCTGGCAATATATTGTTATTTGTGATAAAAATAATCAATACTTGATATTGAACAATCAAACCGACGAGCTCAATACATGAACCCATTGCAAAGTATCATATTATTAAAAGTATGAGAGTATTATTTTGTGACCACAAACCTCCATGGTAATACATGCGCATCTAGCTTCTCTCCCCACCGCTACCCATCATAAACAAGAAATGGTATCACTGTAATAATTACGATATTCGTTATTCTTTATTCTTTTCACAATGAAGCACAGATCGGGGGAGAAAAACTAAGAATACCTTGTACCATTTCTTCCCCAAGTTCAGGTTCACTTTAAAAGTGCGAAATGAGGTTATGTACTCTAGATTTCTACAAAAGTTTCAGTCCAAGAAAATTTATACAAACCAGGACGCAAAAATGGAATAGCAAATAATGGCGGTCAGACAAACGTATGTTCTCCTCACCGAAAACTACACAACATCTCAAAGGATTTGGAAATATACAGTGTATATCTAGGCATTTGATACTCATGAGCTATATATTTGTTGTGTATCTGTCATACGCTAATAAATAGTTTCGATACCCATCCCTAATAAATATACAAACCACTCTTTTGGATTTAGATGTTCCAAATACAAGAAAAATGATAATAATAATTTATAACACTCAGTTCTTTCTAAAACAGAGAATATTCACTTTTTAGAGAGTTTTTTAAACACGATATATCAATTAATAATTAAATTATCTCAAATAATATTGATACTTCAACAAATAGAATTGGGTAGACTACATGCACAAACCTCATTGCAATTTATGATAATCCTATTTTGAAGAGCTGTTTGAAGAGTTCAAGAGCTTGTCAGAGAGGGTCAACCATGCGTAAATTTCGATATTAGCTACAATCGACAGTTTAATCGTAACTCGATTACTGATAGAATCCATTGGATGATCGAAAGGAATTCCAACCGACCGAACATTCACGCATAATTACTCTGTACTGATTCTCTTCACTCTTTGCTTCTACGAAACGTTCATTTTATTCAAGTGTATATAGCGAGATACACTTAATTCAGTCAGTGTTCCTTGAGGGGGAACATTTATGCTTCCTGTTTAATTGATACTGACAGAATTCAAGTGAATCTTTGTATGGAGGAGAACAGTCTTGGAAGCTTCAAACTGTCAGAACCTCATGTGAAATTACATTGATGTATTCCACCAATCAATTCTGTCAGTATGAACTGAATCTTATCATAGACGAGAACAATTTCGGAAGCAGTTCGAGGAATCTGTTGGCCCTTGAAGTTTCAAAGTATTCGAGATTTATTAATTCTGATGCTGGAAGTACTGAGGAGCAGCTACTGTTTTAATATTTTGTTCGTCGCTTTGCTTCTCTTGATACCAACTAAATATGTACGGATTATTTGAATTCTTCCGTGAGTAAAGTTGTTCTGGCTTGCCAGTTAGAACGCCGCAGTACTGTCGGCTGCCAAGATGTTTAATAACGGTTTTGGCCCGGTCTCATCAAATACAAGTATCTCAACTGGAACACTTTCGTCCTAATTATTATAGATTGTTGGGATAAATTCGAATTTGATAAATATTGGTTATTTGGGATGAGAGATAAGACTTGAAACTTATATTTCCATCCTAATTGTTTTGGGTTCTTCAATATTTGCGTTGAAGTTGAATCTGAGAAGTTGATTTTCTGGCTAGCGGTTATTTGAAAAACTCATAACTAAGTTTCTTCTCAATAAAATTATATATTGTTTGAAATTTGAGATAAACTTTAATTCCCGTTGTGGTAAGCGGTTATGGTGAGCGGTTAATTTGGGACGAGACTTGAATCCGGAGTTATCGTTCTAATAATATCATAGACGTAGACTATTGTATATTTAGAATCGGTTTCAATTTGTGAAGTGATTACTGTCTGATAAAAACCTGTAATTGCATAGTTAGTGAAAATTCGACGATGTTCACAACAAATGTGAGATTCCTAAACTGGGATTCCTAAACTTCCAAAAAACTCTTTTAAATAATAATCCTCTCATTAATCCTATAATCCTCTCATTAATCCTATAATCCTATAATCCTCTCAATAATCCTCTCATTAATCCCATTAATCCATTAATCATGTATCATCTGGACGAGTGTTGGAGAAAATGTTGATTTGAAGAATATGAACTACAAATCCTTGAGAAAAGCTGGAAATTTATCAAGATTTATTAACATTTGATATTGTAACTTAAACAGTAATAAGTTGTCTTTGTTTTTTGTTTAGTTTATGCTTGTCGATGTTCCATCTTTGTCTATCATTCAAATCCAGTGAGCCAAATTTTTGGCTACAATATTCTTCTGCCAACATACCTCGTTGAATCCATAAAACATTATTACTCATGTTGGAATAAATTGATAGTGTCTTTGTTTATTCCCGACATTGTGTGTTATAGCAGGAGGAAGGGCTTTGCTTTTAAGCAATGATTCCTGCTATATATTTGGACATCTTATAATAATACCCATTCTTTACCTAGTTATTCTCCATTTTAGAGATTAGTATCATTCTATGATGAATAGGCTGTTTTCGTTCTTGGACGCTGATTATTCAATATCATTCTTTATTATCTATGCTTTCCATTATCAACTCATTTCTGTTTGCCATTGTCTTACTAATGACTTGATCAAGTGGTGAAGTGAACATTATTTTCAAAATTCCACCACATATCACATGGAAAATATCCATTCTTCTCTGACCTTTATCCTCCTCTGATCTTTAATAATTTGGAACGATCATTCAAGTGATCGAATTAGCCTATACGAATAACTGGATAATTGAAGTAGTTTCTAACCAAATAGATGGATTGAGTCCGATTAATGATCCTCTTCAATTCACAAATAAAAATTGGCTCAGCACTTCACTGCAATTATTCCTAATTGATTGTTATCTCGCTTGAGGGCACTAAGGACTTCCTCAAGATACCGCGAGCACTTGCAAATGGTAATAATAAGGATCCGGGCTCCGTGCTCCGTGGGGGTCAACTGGCCAAAACTGGGAATTATTGTATGATGACCCGGGCGGAGGAAATAATTACCCTAGTGGTGCTGGTTTCGTGAGTTGATGGTGGCCCCTTATATAATCGATAGTGGTGGAATAGGACCTGGAGAGTCCACACGTAGCCTACTAAGCAAGCCGTAGTTTTGTGGGCCCCTTGCCCCTTTTCCGACCCCCTTGCCCCTTTTTCGACCCCTCTCGCCCACCACCACCATCTTCCGTTCCCCTTTGTCCCCTTTTCGAACTCTTCACCCCCTACAATACCTTCCCAACCACACCCCCCTAACACTCTGCCACACCACCGTCGATTCAGCCTTGAACAAATTATAATAATAACCAATACTCACACCCCAATGCTACAGCAAACATTTCCTTAGTCCAGATTCAACACTAAATCCTGGAGACTCTTCTTCCAATCTCTCTCTTGCACGCTCTCTATCCTGTTTCATAATGAACCCACCCCTATGATAAATTTTGAATCGATGTGAACTATATAGCTCAATATACATAATCTTTCTAAATGATGGACCCATTTTGAAAAATTGATATTTATTGAAGTGAAAATGCAAAATGGACAACCTTTATGTCAATGTAAAGAGAAAGGTCTCCGGCTGCTGCACGATCTGCGGAGCCGTATCACTGCTGCCGTGCACTCAATAACACCAGATACGCTTTCTCGCGTGTAGGACGAATTTGGCTACCGCGTAGATGTTTGCCGTGCAGCAGCTAGAGGCCACATTGAACAATTATAAGGTATTAAAAAAAACGTTGAAAATTTCTCTTCCCATTGGTATGAAGGTTGTCCATTTTGCATTTTTACTTTAATGAATACCATTTTTTTGAAATGTGTTCATCATTTAGAAAGACCCTGTAATGTTACTTGTTGGCTCAATTTAATAAAAAGGGGCTTAGTGATTCACTAACATGCTGAATGGATTTAGTAGTATTGAATTTAGTTTTCAATCCATTTGAATAATTTTTTGCTTTAAACTTGCCCCACTGAAAATTCGACACACATTTATAAACAAGAAGAAGCATAACCTGGTTTCTGAACTAGTATGGGAATCGAAATTCGGGGTAGGAGCAGTTTTGATTGTGCCTGTTGATACTCCCCGAATTATTTCGTTGAATTATTCATGTATAATTGATTTTATAAATGAATACAGCATATCCATCACTTCAGGAACTACAAACCTCCTTAAGATCAGTATATACACACCTGCACAGTGTGCAAATTTAGGCCACTTGCGCTATTCTTTGTTCTAGTACAAACATCTATAATGATTGTTTACCAAATTGTTCACTTCTAAACATTTATACTTGATTGTTTATGCTATGCTGCAGCTCATATGGTCGATGAATATGTGATATATTTTTATATACATTTCTCAAACTAAATAAATACAATAACAGCTACACGTAACTGAAAGGTTGATAACCTTCGTTTCAGTAAAACATAAATTATGTTATTTGATTCAGCATAAAATTGAAAGTGGCAGTCATATCATAAAGTTCACAAAAAAATTAATGATAATTATATATTTCGTATTAAGCGAGCAATTTCTGTATATCTGTTTAAATTTTTCTATTTTTATATCTGGTTATCTGGTTATCTGGTTATATATGGTTATTTATGTCCAACGGATCTCGAAAACGGCTCCAACGATTTTTACAAAATTTGGAATATATTAGGTTTATGATATCGAAATTCGATTGCATCGGGTCTCATCCCTGGAAAAACTCGCTGAAGGACATGAAAAGGATAATTAATCCTTGAAAAAACAGATGATGATTTCGTCGTCTGTCGATAACAGAAGATGCGTGTGCCTGTGTGGGAGATCAGCTGTGTAATCAATTAGCTTACCGTATCTCGCGAGAAATCTAGAAATTTCAATTGACTCGATCAAAATACAGTAATTTGATTTGTTGACATGAGATTGTATATATCATAATATTCAAAGTTAATAATTATTTTTCGCCACACTTGGATGTAATGAGCTGGTTTACGTGCGTCATATGGAGGCCGAAAGTGATTGTTTTCCGACCAGGCCGGTAAAACTTTACGGCCCTAGGGCTGTAAAATGACCTTGAATAACAGCTGATCGTGTCCGATCCCGATCTCACAAAAGTCATAGAGAGATAATCTCATAACGACTGTAATAATCTATATAATTATGTATCGTGAATCGCGGTATTATGTCTATAATATATTTTATAAATTACTGTTTAATAATTTGATATTTATTGTGTTTTGATATCAAACAATGAATACAATGGCTGCATTGTCCATTGTCAGAAAGGTACGTATCGCAAGTATTTAAAAGTGAAGAATCGAATTTGAAATCAAAGTACAATAATTGTATCAATATTTAAAAGTGAGGTAGAGTAATAATTGTTTCTTTTTTATTATCGAATTCCACTTCTTAATGCAATACAATCAACTATAATAACAAGAAAATACAGCAGAGATCTGAAGTTTAAGGTAAGCCTACTGGTGAAACTCAGCCTTGACTAAAAAATTCCTAGTAATTTTTCCGTAATTCATTATTAAAACTTTTAGATAATTTTTCTTTAATATTGAACCATATAGAGAAAACATTAGGCCCACTCAAGATTGAATCTTCGAATGTTTTCTCTATGATTTCAGAGCAATATTTTGTTGTGAAAATGCCGGCAAACCGGCTTCAAATTAATATGCTGCTATACACTATATTATAGTAGCCTACATACGTTACCTGACTTAATTCAGAGTGAAAATTTTATTGTGAAACAGATAATAATATTAATTTTAATAATATAAGTCATGAGCCAAAGTCTGTTGTACCTTTGACTATAGAAAGAACCTTCTTCTATAGAAAGAACAACCTTCTTTCTATAGTCAAAGGTTGTACGCTTTTTAGGAGTAAAGTAAACTTTTTTAGAAGTCTAGTTTACAGTATTACGTGTATGCTAAGAGTTATCAGTCAGGCCTCTTCCTTCAACAATACCCAATAGCCGAGAGCGTTAAGGCGTAACACAACTGAACTCAGCTCAGTGAGTTACAAACACGATCTAGGTTTGAATCTCGGTCAATGACATTTTTTTTTGTCGATGAATTTCGACTTTTATTAGCTATTTTTTATATTAGTTACCATAATTTAAATTTCAATCAATTTTTTAGATATATTTTGAGACAAAACTGTGAAATATGCAATTATATTAATTTTTTCATCACATTATTTCAAAATAGTAATGAGAATTCTATTCATCCATCTATCCATGAGATATTGCACCGGGCGCAAAGCGCGAGCTATAAAAATTCAAACAATTATTCGAAATATTAATAGTATAAAAATATGGTCACTATTGTAAATTATTAATTAGTAACATTGAAATTGACATTAATTGACAGTAAAAGTTGTCATAACCAAGATTCAAACTATCAAAATAGGCTGTTTGAATTTTATTAATTTTTCAATTTCTTATAAATATTGGGAAGTTTTTTTTTGGGTGTGGCGAAAAATAGCGTTCGCAACACGGGCAAAAATGTTTATCCGGCTCTCGAACGCTTCAAGTTCTCGACTTCGTCTCGAACTTGAAAACCGCGATCTCGAGCCGGAAAACGTACATTTTCGACCCTAGGTGCGAAATATACTATTACAGTTCTAAGTGATTAGTGAGTGTTATTTTTCATTCAATTTGGTATGTAAACAATCTAAATTGGAACTTTTATGTTTTCAAATATTTGGACTGAAAATTTCACCTGAATTAAAGTGTATGAAACATCACCTACTTTTAGGAATATTTATAGTGTATAAATCAAAATTCGGGAAAGAATCAGTTTTGGGCTTTGCCTGTAAGTCCTTCCCCAATCATTTTAAAGAATCGAGTTCTGTTTATCAATAAATAAATAATAAGCAAAGCTCGGTGCCCGGATATCAATAATATATAATGCATAGAGCTATGGTGCTCTAGCATTGTGAAGAACAGTAAAGTGCACTTAAAGGTGCGTACAGATATACGCGCCGCGAACATGAGCAATTCACTTTTAATCAGCTGACTATATCTGTATTTTCCTAGAGACGGTAAGATACAGATATAAAAAGCTTGGTATCAGCTAATTAAAAGTGAATTGCTCATGTTCGCGGCGCGTAAATCTGTACGCACCTTATTACTGATCACGTGTGTTTGTGAATGGATTGGCAGAGACAAAGAGAATTGCGGAATATTTGAGCGAGAATTTGAGAAAAAGAAGGGGAGAATGAAGGAGAGGGGTGGAAAGGAAAACTTTTAGTAGAATATGAAGAATATGAGAGGAGAGAATATATAAGAATTATAAGAATGCAAGGATAAATATCACTAGAGATCAAGATGAGACTAGAAAGTGATAATAGAGAGAATAGTCTAGTGATGTTCAATAATGATAGTAAAAACAAGTTGAGTGACAATGGTAAAACAGACAGAAACGGGAGAAAGTAAAGAGAGGGGAGAGTCTCATGAATGGGAGAAACACGAGAAAGGAAAAAGAGAGAGGAACGAGAGAGGGGAGCGATAGTGAAATATGCGTGGAAGAGACTAGAGAGAGAATAGTGTAGAGAGAAAGAGTTGGGAGATAGTGTCAGAAAGTGAGAGAGTGAGCTCGTAGAGAGAGGAGCGAGTCAAAAAAAGTGAGAGGGGGTCAAAAGGTGGCACCACTCTCTATTAATGATGCATCTACACCGAAAATTGATCAACGACCATCATTAATCTCCTTCGTCTGTCCCTGGGAGTAATTTTTCATGTCGCTTTGTGTAATATACTTGTGAAAAGTGAATCAACTTCAGCCCTGTGTTGGATTATTCAATATCCACGTCATATTAGCCCTTATGGCTGTATTTGCCAGGAAAAAATTGCGGCGAACTACTCGAGCCTCATATGGATGGATCGCTTGTTGATGATTGGATACCGAGAGAATAATGGCATATAGAGTGGGCTGTCCTGCGAGTATTGTTTTTAAAAAGTGACAAGACTGATTGCTGCATTTGAGTGGGAATTTAGAGGTGAGAGAGTTTTTCAAATTGAGATTGAACGCTTGCGAGGTATCAATATATTTTGTTTGGCTGTCTTGTTCAACCTCAGTACTCCACATCTATCTAGTTAGAGTTTTTTCCATAGGAATGGAAGATATATTCTATCAAATATGTATTTTAAAAGATTTTGTCACATTTACTACTTCATTTATGGACGAGAGATAAGACCCTCTATCATTAGGAAGAGTAAATTCGATTAATAAGTAAGATTATGGATATTGGAATTGGAACAATACTAAAACATCTGATACTGAACATGGACACTGAAACAACGCTATCGAAATTATTTGCTCATGAATAATGAATTCGTTGATGCCAGGCGCCGCAATTTGAAAAGAGACAGCCACTGAACAGCTTATCATATCACCTGAGAGCCCAGCTTCGTTAGTGCATATCCTGTAATTTGGCTCACTGGAGTGTTTTCAAAGAGACATTTGTGTACTGCATATATTGTGGGATTCATCTCGAACAGTCAGCATGTCGCCTCCCATCTCACCAATGCTGACGGTCTGATAGTCAACCAACGTACTGCATATAGTCAGCCACCGTACTGCATATAGTCAGCCACCGTACTGCATATAGTCAGCCACCGTACTGTACATAGTCAGCCACCGTACTGCATATAGTCAGCCACCGTACTGCATATATAGTCAGCCACTGTACTGTACATAGTCAGCCACCGTACTGCATATAGTCAGCCACCGTACTGCACATAGTCAGCCACCGTACTGCATATAGTCAGCCACCGTACTGTATATAGTCAGCCACCGTACTGCAATATATAGTCAGCCACCGTACTGCATATAGTCAGCCACTGTAGTGTATATAGTCAGTCAAAGTACTCTATACTCGTATATTGAACCAATGCATTGTATAGAGTGAGTACACTCGAGAACAACCAATGAATGCCTGCGTATTCTCAGCATCACAGGTTTCCGTCTCTCTAATCACCTGATTATGAATGGCGCAAGGATAGCTGGATCTATTTTCACCCTCACAATCATTCAAAAACTACGCCCAAAGAAAACCTACAAAGCCCTTCACGCGTGACTACAATGGTAGACTGACTCATTTGCAAACTGACTCATTCGGTTGGTTACTTTTTAGCGTGGTATCACCTCTCTCACCCTTCCCCTCTGTCACACTCGGTGCCGTTCATTAGCGTATGCTCTTCCCTCTCCAACCACGTTCCTTGCATTCTTTTATGATTGATTCACCCTCACCAACACTTTACTTCCTCCCCCCGCACCAACAAAACAACACCCTTTTGTCGCCCCCCCCCCACACCATTCTCGAACCCAGTAATCATTAGCACGCACCAAATGGGCGCGATAGGAATAGCTCACCCTGTATATCTGTTCTGTGTTTATTTTTATTTTGTCAGCAATACCTGTAGTGTGGCAAAAAATATCGTTCGCACCAAGGGTAAAAATGTTTTTCTCGGCCTACGGCCTCGGACTTGAAAACCGATTTCGAGCCGGAAAAATCTCATTTTCTGCTCTAGGTGCGAAATATACTATTTCGTGTGATGTACCTATGAATCCAGGCTCTTCATATGACAATATTTTCATTTGAGATTATCCTAAATTAAGCAGACGAGAAACAAACACAAAATATATTACCCAAAACTTAGTTCAAGTAATATATTTGTGTAATTATCAACTCATTTGATAGTTCTCTTCTCTTATTATTTGCTTGACCTAAACTAGGTTTGTAAATTCTGTTCGTATGATATTTCCATTGTTTATCTTCCTATTATAGGAACCCTACTATATGTGTCTTGAACCCTGCTATGTATCTCTAGAGGATGTTTATTTTAGTCATAATCCATGCTATTATAGGTTCATGAGTCTCTCGTTTCATTTTTTACTCATATAAAAAGTGGAACATGTAAGTGATGTAGTAAATGTAGTTGATTGACTCAAGTGGTCCTATGTGGCCAAAAAAGACAAAGAAAAATAGCATTATAGAACCCTTTTTTGAAATTAATATAAAAAAATAGATTAAAAACATTCAAGAAAGAGTACTATAATGCTATTTTATAAATAAAAATAAGTATCCCTGATTACATACATTTCAAGAAGATATTTACTGCCAATATATTTGTACGTTAGTAGCTCCAGATACTATCAAACCAACGTTAGTAGACAGTGTCTTCTAACTTTGCTATCAAACATAATGGTTTTCAAGTGATTCAATTATCAGTTGTCTAATAAACATCAATAGAGTTCCTAATGAGGGAATGAATCCTAGAATATGCAAATAGATCAACATAATTCACACACACACACACACACATATTAACAAAAAAATGACAGTTACATAGGTAAGTGTTAGACTGGTATGTTTTGTGTATTTTGATTGACATTAATTGTGAAGTACTGTACCATAACAGGATCCACCTCAACCACTAAATCCTTATTCGACATAATTTGAAAACTACAAGACCCTATTACATAATAAGAAAACAAAGATATTTTCAAATTTCACTAAAAATTTATTAAAAACTTTAAAACAGAACCATGGTTTCACGTAGTTAACCAACGCATCATCAGCTGTACCCTATTACATTATCCATAACAATTGAAATCGATACTCACACCTTTAACATAACCAATATATCACTATCACTACCACATGGATACGAGTTCACACATCTGAAACAACGCTATCGAAATTATTTGCTCATGAATAATGAATTCGTTGATGCCAGGCGCCGCAATTTGAAAAGAGACAGCCACTGAACAGCTTATCATATCACCTGAGAGCCCAGCTTCGTTAGTGCATATCCTGTAATTTGGCTCACTGGAGTGTTTTCAAAGAGACATTTGTGTACTGCATAAATATTGTGGGATTCATCTCGAACAGTCAGCTTCCCATGTCACCAATGCTGACGGTCTGATAGTGAACCAACGTACTGCATATAGTCAGCCACGGTACTGCATATATAGTCAGCCACTGTACTGTACATAGTCAGCCACCGTACTGCATATAGTCAGCCACCGTACTGCATATAGTCAGCCACCGTACTGCATATAGTCAGCCACCGTACTGCATATAGTCAGCCACCGTACTGCAATATTAGTCAGCCACTGTACTGCATATAGTCAGCCACTGTACTGTACATAGTCAGTCAAAGTACTCTATACTCGTATATTGAACCAATGCATTGTATAGAGTGAGTACACTCGAAAACAACCAATGAATGCCTGCGTATTCTCAGCATCACAGGTTTCCGTCTCTCTAATCACCTGATTATGAATGGCGCAAGGATAGCTGGATCTATTTTCACCCTCACAATCATTCAAAAACTACGCCCAAAGAAAACCTACAAAGCCCTTCACGCGTGACTACAATGGTAGACTGACTCATTTGCAAACTGACTCATTCGGTTGGTTACTTTTTAGCGTGGTATCACCTCTCTCACCCTTCCCCTCTGTCACACTCGGTGCCGTTCATTAGCGTATGCTCTTCCCTCTCCAACCACGTTCCTTGCATTCTTTTATGATTGATTCACCCTCACCAACACTTTACTTCCTCCCCCCGCACCAACAAAACAACACCCTTTTGTCGCCCCCCCACCATTCTCGAACCCAGTAATTATTAGCACGCACCAAATGGGCGCGATAGGAATAGCTCACCCTGTATATCTGTTCTGTGTTTATTTTTGTTTTGTTTGTACAACTCATTTATGCAAACACAACCCCACATCTCAACGGTCGATCTCTGACTCATATGCCTTGCGAAAACAGATACTAGGTGTCTAGGCCTATTTATGGGGAGGATTGCCTTACCCCTTTGTTGCTGAAAATCGATTGATTGCAAGGATCTAATGGTGGTGTCACCTTGTAACACAATATGATAAATTAATAAATGATATCGTTATCTATGTTGTAGGGTACGTGATGTATCTCCCTAAATAGTCGGTGAGATTCCATCTTTCATCACCTTTCTTGATCCTTCATGATTATTTGCTTTTTCTCCTAATGAATGAACAAATGAATGACGTAGTCTGTTGAATATCTCCAGTTATATAGGCGAAAGTGGTATATCATTTTTTGAGAAGCTAAATGCTATATTGGGATTCACGTTATAATGGCAGTGTTTGATTAGTAATGGTATTGCTATCCTTGTCAATCATTCAACAAAGTGGATAGCGCTTTCTCGCTTTGCTCTATTGCCAGATCGTCTTTTATCAATGTAGAAATCAATATTTAATTAACAAAGTATTTCATCTGAATTATAAAAATTCATTATGGAATTATTGGAAAATATAATTGATTATCTTGAACGAGAATAAACAGTTAATATTACATCGATAAACCTGTATTAGCTACCATCTATAGAAGGCATTGACAACACAGAGGTTCGGCAACGTTGTTCTGCTATCTTTCTTCACTGCCATTATAACGTGGACCTCACTATGATAAAACTTGGATAGTCTTGGTAATGTTCATATCGGACATTTTTAGTCCAACCCCTATGGGTTTTATTCATTCATTTATCATTCAGAACTACTCAACTTACAGGAAAGTACCACAGTCCAAATGTAGCTAGGTTATGTGTCACTTAAACATTCTATTACACACTCAATTTGCATTTTAAAAGACGAAAAAATCATTTTTAAATTGAAAAAATATTCCTAAATTGAATTAAAAATATACAGAAAACTCTAAACTTTGAACTAACTATAACATTTTGAGACCGACATTTTGTTGTATCAATATCTAGTATGAATGAATACAACAAATATGATTAGATTCTCATGAATGGGATTGTTAAACATGAAAGTTTGTGAGAAGTAGTGAGTATTTTTGTGTGTGACAATGAATAATTCTTTATACTAAATCAATTCCAAGGTATTCTTAGCTCCTCCTTCCTCCCAATGCGTTATTCTCCATTGATTCTTTATCACTAATGACAATATATTGCCAAGTCTTGCAAGATAAATGTATACTGACACTACATTTTTATTGGAAAAATGAAAAAATCAACTTATTCAGAACATAGAATAGATATGTAGATGAGTAGAAAATTTCTAGAAACAAAAAGCAGAGCTTGTTCATATCAAAATACAAAAATACAATAGTTTTTGGCGTGGCTGGAAAAAGAAGCCTTGAGCTCCAAATACAAGCTTCTAAAAATGAGAAATACATTTTTTAATCTAATAACAAATGGAGCAGTACAAATAAAAAAACAATTTTAATTTCAAACTCATTTGCTTCATGCTTTGTGGAAGCTTCTATCTACATTGAACAATCCTATTTACTATTTTTGAATTTTTTTTCTTGTTGTGATGGAATGTTACCTCATCGATCTTACCCCTACAAACTAATAGAACGGAACATCATGGATTATCGTGGAACTAATTACAATTCTCACGAGTACTGATAACCGGTTTACATGGAGCCAAAATCTCACCCCAGTAACTACGCCACACCACTGAAACAAATCATCAGCAATGATAGTGTAATAATTAATGATGTACTAATGAAGCTTTCTGTTTGACTTGATAGCAGAGTAAATCGAGGGGTCAGACCATGAATCAGGATCGCCATTCGGATTGGACGGCAATTGAGTGGCAGATGGGTGGAGGTGGGAGAAGAGGATGGAATGGATGGAGGAGATAGAGGAGATGGAGGAGATGGGGGAGATAGAGGAGATGGAGGAGATGGAGCTAAGCTGAGAGGGACTTGGCTCATGTCTGTGTTGGTCCATATGCGGGCGATCACTGGCATCCACAGGCCGGCTATCTATCTGATGAACCAGCATCATGGCCCTTTCTCACTATTATCCTAATCCTCTCCTACTATCTTCCATTTATTTTCTCTCTCAATCTCTTCTATGCCGTTCCTTTCTCGATCTCTTCCAGTTTGTTCCTCTCTTACTCTTTCTTATCTTCTTCCTCTTCTGTGTGTATCATATCCTTCCTCACTCATAATAATTATGTAATATCGGGGCACCGAACTTCGCTCGTTATTTTCAAAGACTTTAAAGATGCATAGACTCACATGCAGCGCTAGTGTCGTACTTGAAATTGAAATCGGTCATTGAGGGGCAACCTATAAGATTATTACATACCAATGCCTTTGTAATCTATATTATTACAAATATATAGATATAATATCTCGTGCTAAAATACCCCAATGGCGGCCTTCAATTTCAAGTAAGAGCTATCATTGGGAAGGCATAGGCATTGTGGGTCTATATCTCTTCAAGGTCTCTGGTTATTTCTATTTATTGATAAACAGAACAAAATTCTCTGATATGATAGTGTTTATATTTTACAGCTGGCTATACGTCAGCTCATGAATTTTGGGGATGTGATATTATGATTTTCCATAGAATCACTCGCTCACTTTTTACTATCCACAGACGTCGAAAGTCTCAGCTGTTTCAGCCAAGGATGAATTATCCTTTTAATGTCGTTCAGCGAGTTTTCCCAGGGATGAGACCTAGTGCAATCGAATTTTTATATCATAAACATAGGCCTACTATGTTCCAAATTCTGTGAAAATCGTTAGAGCCGTTTTCGAGATCCGTTGAACATAAATACCCATATAACCAGATAACCAGATAGATAGATAACAAGATAACCAGATAATCACATAGCCATATAAACATACTGTACATATATACGACGTACATATCAACATACTCGTATATATACAGAAATCGCTCGCTTAATATAATAGGATTTGCCATTTTCTATCTCCTATCATCTACCTTGGATATTGTACGCATTTTATTCCCTTCTCTGTCACTTTCGTCCTCCCCATGAACCATCTCGCTCTTCCCTCAAATCGTCTTTTGTCGTATTCCACCTAAGAATCAAGAATTTATCAGAATTTACCATGATTCTAAGATAATCTTGGGCTAGGCGCACAGCAGTTAGTCAAGACAAGACAAGTTTAGTCACAATACTTCACATGGTTGCTTATAACGCAACTCACACTGATTAGTCATTGCAATTAGACATTTCTTCATAAGCAACTATGTGAAGTATTGTGACTAAACGTGACTAGTCTTGTCTTGTCTTGACTAACTGGTGTGGGCCCAGCCTAATATGGCGAATAATGTGTCCATGATGTATCAAAGAGGATATTGTTAAGGGAATAATGTTACACTATGATTGATGATGGAATGGACACTAATCGTTAACAAATTCATTTTAAACTATTGTGTGTTGCCGTGCTACCAATTTCTCCTAAATAGGTTGGATAGCATTTCACACCTATTAACCTACAGGAAGTTATCGGCTCCAAAATGGTAGATTCTTGATAAACTATGAATGGATCTATTGCCTATGAATGAGAAATCCAGTTTTCAGAGCAAACCAACTTATAATTGTCAGAAGAATTTTGGCAATATACAACACAAATCCACAAACAATACCTTACACACTTAAGCATCTAACATCATTACAAGCTAGATACTTATCCATTTATATAGTTGAAAAACAATGGCTATAGGCTTGTAGACACACCAAACAATTTTATACAAAATTAGAACACCATAAAACTGTTCAAAACTCAATTTAAAACATTAAAAATTCACTTAAACAGAAAAATATTCAGAGAACACAAAACCAGAAAACATAGCCAGCCACCATTTTTTAGAGAGAGGATTCTAACAAGTACAGAGTAAAGCCCCACCTCAAAACCAGTGTCGACGTCATGAACACGTCACCGATATTAAATTCCAAAAAATTATAAATTACAAGTTTAGAATTTACATTTTACATTTGTTCTCAATAAAACTTTATTTCGAAACTGTTATTTTAAATTTATATATATCCTCTATATTTATAATGATCTATTTATCTGTTAATTCTGTCAACTCAGTTTCGGTGATACCATGTAATGTGCACCACAATTATTTACGATAAATTCTCAGTTAAAAAGTTGTCCGCATATCGATTACTCTGATATTTACTATCAAGTTTTATAGATCTCGAATTGAAGATTCGATTTTAATCGAGAAAAAATGTAATATTACAGTGTGAATATGAAATCATCGAAATTTTCTCCTGTTCATAATGAATATCAAATATTGATTCCAAGATATCAATCAATTATGTAGAAATAGATTCCTGATGATACATAGATCTTAGTACGCATATAATTGTTTTTATGTTCATTGAAATCACAATTTCATTTCACGATTTGTAATGTGAGATAATATCAAATCAAATTATATACTTGTATAACTCATACATTTAGATCAATCTGTTTCCATTGCTAAAGGAGAATTACATTGAGACTGTAACGCTGACCAAATTGATTTGTCTGCAGATTGCTTGGTAAAATACTTGTTCAGACTTACCTAGTAAGGAGTATACAATTTGGATACAACGGATTGAACAACTGGGTCTTACCTGAAACAATAAAACAATCAATCAATTAGTCCATCCATTCAATTTTTTTCAAAGATCTTGATATAAGTTTTAGACACTCAAAGCGATGAAAATTAGCTACAATCTATAGAATACGATCTAATTATATTATTAGCTACATCTAAGTATTATCTATTAGTATATTAGCTACAATCTAAATTTGATTCAATCGTTGTTTTTTTAATTTTGCATTTATCAAGTTTTTTTTCTCTTTTTCAACTAGATTACAAGTTTTTGTACTCATTGCATTTTTTGTCATTTTCTTCTTTTACATTTCAATTTTCCTATTAATATTTTTCTTATTATTATCAATAATATTATAACTATTTCTTCCTTTTTTTAATCTCAATATTGTATTGTACAAATATTTAAAGGAGACAGATTTGGGGTCACCCCCGTTGTCTCCATTTATGAATGAATAAATAAATCTAATATACAATCTATACCTATTGTCTTCGCTCGAGTTAGGCTAGGCACACCCATAGCAAAGAAAATAAGTTACAATCTATACCTAATGTCTTCGCTCGAGTTAATCTAGGCACACACCAGTTAGTCAAGACAAGACAAGACATGATCAGACACAATACTTCACATTGTTGCTTAGGACGCAACACCCACTGATTAGGCATTGCAATTAGTCTTGTCTTCATATTAAGCAACTAAATGAAGTATTGTGTCTGATTATGTCTTGTCTTGACTAACTAGTGTGTGTCCTAGCCTTAGGCCCACACAAAATACCTTCACGGACTTAATTGGTTAACCCATCCATTACTTTATACCAGTACCTATCCAATCACGTTCAGTCCTAGTTATCCTATTCAACCATACCATCTTCTCAATTCAAGATCTATTTGTATTACATTGCACGTAACACGAGAGGATTCAAGGATTATTACTCACTATTATTTATTAATCATCATCCAGTTGACCATGACATTATTTATAACTCATCATTAATTAGTCAATGAGTTGACCATTCATCATTCAACAATGAGTTTACCTTGACAATGTCTATAACTCATTATTTATTAATCAACATTGAGTTGGCCTTGACATTGTCTATAACTCATCATCAATTCATTAACAATGGATTAACATTAACAATTCATTAACATAAAATTCATTAACCTTGACATTGACTACCAACTCATTATTATTAATCAAAAATGAGTTGACATTGACATTATCTATAACTCATTATTTTTAAATCCACATTGAGTTGGCCTTGACATTATCTATAACTCATCATTAATTCATCAACAATGGGTTGACCTTGACATTGTCTATCAACTCAACAAAAACAGTAAACACTATTGAACTTATCTACCAACGTATTGGAAACACTAAATATTGATAAACCCTATCACAATGAATGAAAAACATCACCTCATATCTCACCAAATCTCCAAGAATCTTGCCAATTATGAACAGACGTCGATAAGAGGACTCTCTCTAATAATAATAGAACTTTCATCGAAGGGGTGAGGACATAAAACATGAAATTGACGGAATGTATATTGATGAAATTTTCCAAATATCACATGTGAGCATTAACACCAGTAAATGAAATGAAAATCCTTCTTCTCAAATGAGGAAAATCTTTCCTGTTCCCACAACATCACTTACTACCTTGCTAATAATTTACAAACCTTCCGAGTGGACTCCCCCATTCTGACTGAATTTTTGATCGAAGGGTTGTATCAAGAGAGACTTATATTGAGAAAGTAAAAGTGAGCGTGAGCGTGAGAGAGAGAGAAAGAGAGTGAGAAAGTTGAAAAGAGAGAGAGGGAGTGAGTGAGTGGGGAGAGAGAGAGAGTAAGAAAGTTGAAGAGAAAGAGAGTGATTGGTGAGAGAGGGTGCCTATCGAGTTAGCCAGGTCAGGGTGACCCTTTGGTCACACTGGGTCGACAGCAGCCATGCTGTTTATAGTCTGGGTCATTTTCGTGTTTACTTTCATAATACAAGGGAGGGCGACAGTCAACAATATTGTTCGCCTGCCCTGTGCTGCCCTGTGCTGGGGTTCGAGCCCTGACCTCTCAGCATCACGTGTTTTGCTTCGACAACTGCTTCATAAAATGATCCCCATAACGTATTATCAGTTTATAGGTCGTGTATTGTGTGAATTGTATGTGTCACTTTTTGTGTAGTTGAGAAGTTGATATTGTGGTAATTATTCATATTTAATGAAGATACTAAAAAATTGTCAAAAACCACAGATTTATTGATACTTAGAAAGACTGGTTTCGGTTGTTACACCATCGTCAATCACTGATAAATTTAACTAAATACAAGATCAGAAGAATTTATACTAGTAGGCGAATACTGCTATTGGTCAAGGGCATGAACGCCTGCCATTGGCCCAGCTAGACAGTCTCCTCACACTTAACGCTATCAAAAAATGGCGGCTATTTTGTGACACCGTTAAGTGGGAGGAGACGGGCCAATGCAATGTTAGCTGGGCCAATGGCAGGCGTTCATGCCCTTGACCAATAGCAGTACTCGTCTACTAGTATAAATTCTGCTGCTCTTGTATTTAATTTCAGTTTATCAGAGATTGACAATGTCTATAACTCATTATTTATTAATCAACATTGAGTTGGCCTTGACATTGTCTATAACTCATCATTAATTCATCAACAATGAGTTGACCTTGACATTGTCTATAACTCATCATTAATTCATCAACAATGGGTTGACCTTGACATTGTCTATAACTCATTATTTATTAATCAACATTGAGTTGGCCTTGACATTATCTATAACTCATTATTTTTTAATCAACATTGAGGTGGCCTTGCCATTGTCTACAACTCATCATTAATTCATCAACAATGAGTTGACCTTGACATTGTCTACCAACTCAACAAAAACAGTAAACACTATTGAACTTATCTACCAACGTATTGGAAACACTAAATATTGATAAACCCTATCACAATGAATGAAAAACATCACCCCATATCTCACCAAATCTCCAAGAATCTTGCCAATTATGAACAGACGTCGATAAGAGGACTCTCTCTAATAATAATAGAACTTTCATCGAAGGGGTGAGGACATAAAACATGAAATTGACGGAATGTATATTGATGAAATTTTCCAAATATCACATGTGAGCATTAACACCAGTAAATGAAATGAAAATCCTTCTTCTCAAATGAGGAAAATCTTTCCTGTTCCCACAACATCACTTACTACCTTGCTAATAATTTACAAACCTTCCGAGTGGACTCCCCCATTCTGACTGAATTTTTGATCGAAGGGTTGTATCAAGAGAGACTTATATTGAGAAAGTAAAAGTGAGCGTGAGCGTGAGAGAGAGAGAAAGAGAGTGAGAAAGTTGAAAAGAGAGAGAGGGAGTGAGTGAGTGGGGAGAGAGAGAGAGTAAGAAAGTTGAAGAGAAAGAGAGTGATTGGTGAGAGAGGGTGCCTATCGAGTTAGCCAGGTCAGGGTGACCCTTTGGTCACACTGGGTCGACAGCAGCCATGCTGTTTATAGTCTGGGTCATTTTCGTGTTTACTTTCATAATACAAGGGAGGGCGACAGTCAACAATATTGTTCGCCTGCCCTGTGCTGCCCTGTGCTGGGGTTCGAGCCCTGACCTCTCAGCATCACGTGTTTTGCTTCGACAACTGCTTCATAAAATGATCCCCATAACGTATTATCAGTTTATAGGTCGTGTATTGTGTGAATTGTATGTGTCACTTTTTGTGTAGTTGAGAAGTTGATATTGTGGTAATTATTCATATTTAATGAAGATACTAAAAAATTGTCAAAAACCACAGATTTATTGATACTTAGAAAGACTGGTTTCGGTTGTTACACCATCGTCAATCACTGATAAATTTAACTAAATACAAGATCAGAAGAATTATACTAGTAGGCGAATACTGCTATTGGTCAAGGGCATGAACGCCTGCCATTGGCCCAGCTAGACAGTCTCCTCACACTTAACGCTATCAAAAAATGGCGGCTATTTTGTGACACCGTTAAGTGGGAGGAGACGGGCCAATGCAATGTTAGCTGGGCCAATGGCAGGCGTTCATGCCCTTGACCAATAGCAGTACTCGTCTACTAGTATAAATTCTGCTGCTCTTGTATTTAATTTCAGTTTATCAGAGATTGACAATGGTGTAACAACCGAAACCGGTATTTCTAAGTATCAATAAATCTGTGGTTTTTGTCAATTTCTTAGTATTTTCATTAAATGTAACTGTATGTGTAATTAATGAGTTGAAACACAAGCTGTTTCCAGGTAACTAGATTCATAGTCGTTATCACATGACTACAATTCGATTGAGGGACGTCATTTTGACGAGGTTAGGATTATGGTTAAAGAGTTTTTGATTGAAGTTCAAGGTTGGTGGAAGGTGAGGGTTTGGGTTCTAGCTTCCAAAGGACATTCTGCTTGTATTATTTAGGATATTTCTCTAAAATTCCATAATTTTAAATCGAAAATATCGTCATAGTAGTTGACAAAACGCCCTTGTGCGCTGGTTGACTCCCGATTGGATTTTTAGCCTCTCGTGTATAAATTTTAATTTTCATCTTGTCAAGCAGACTTTCAAATGCTATCTCAAAAATTATCAATTTTCTTATTATGCATCTTGTCAATCAGACTTTCAAAAGCTACCTTAAAATTATCATATAAAAAGTTCTATCAAATCCTATATAATAAATAATTATTCCTCAAGAACAAATTAAGCTTCTGACTTGAACCATAATATGAGAAGAACTTAGATTCTACATAACTATTGTAGATTGAGATTATTGATTCAGGTATTCTATAACAAACAATGGTACAATATGATAGGTTAGGATTATGGTTAGAGAGTTTTTGATTGAAGTTCAAGGTTGGTGGAAGGTGAGGGTTTGGGTTCTAGCTTCCAAAGGACATTCTGCTTGTATTATTTAGGATATTTCTCTAAAATTCCATAATTTTAAATCGAAAATATCGTCATAGTAGTTGACAAAACGCCCTTGTGCGCTGGTTGACTCCCGATTGGATTTTTAGCCTCTCGTGTATAAATTTTAATTTTCATCTTGTCAAGCAGACTTTCAAATGCTATCTCAAAAATTATCAATTTTCTTATTATGCATCTTGTCAATCAGACTTTCAAAAGCTACCTTAAAATTATCATATAAAAAGTTCTATCAAATCCTATATAATAAATAATTATTCCTCAAGAACAAATTAAGCTTCTGACTTGAACCATAATATGAGAAGAACTTAGATTCTACATAACTATTGTAGATTGAGATTATTGATTCAGGTATTCTATAACAAACAATGGTACAATATGATAGGTTAGGATTATGGTTAGAGAGTTTTTGATTGAAGTTCAAGGTTGGTGGAAGGTGAGGGTTTGGGTTCTAGCTTCCAAAGGACATTCTGCTTGTATTATTTAGGATATTTCTCGAAAATTCCATAATTTTAAATCGAAAATATCGTCATAGTAGTTGACAAAACGCCCTTGTGCGCTGGTTGACTCCCTATTTGATTTTTAGCCTCTCGTGTATAAATTTTAATTTTCATCTTGTCAAGCAGACTTTCAAATGCTATCTCAAAAATTATCAATTTTCTTATATGCATCTTGTCAATCAGACTTTCAGAAGCTACCTTAAAATTATCATATAAAAAGTTCTATCAAATCCTATATAATAAATAATTATTCCTCAAGAACAAATTAAGCTTCTGACTTGAACCATAATATGAGTAGAACTTAGATTCTACATAACTATTGTAGATTGAGATTATTGATTCAGGTATTCTATAACAAACAATGGTACAATATGATCTATTGAGAATGGGAAACATTATCAACAAAAAAAGTGAATATTTTTTTGCTAGAGGTAAAATGATAAGGATATGCTAGATAGAATGATGAAAAATTGTATTGAATAAGAAATAATTCAGTTGTAATGCAGTAAGCAGTAGCCATTGAACAAGCCAATTGTAGAGAATCTTATCCTACCATTTTTGTCGAATTCATCCTCATTCTCAACCCACTATTCTCCATAACGAATCACACTCAACTCCTTTCCCTCCTCTGTAGGCGCGAAAAGCATCGAAAAATATTCCGCAACATTCAATTACTTCTATGAATATTCAACTGCATCAAAAGCTGGTCCCCGAAACGTTGTCAAAAATTGAGATCTAACCGTTTTATCGAGCTGTAAATGTTATTGGCTGTCTGCTGTGATTCTGCCATTTCCGTTGCGGGAAATAGGGGGTGACAAGAAGGGGTCACGGGGGTAAACAACCCTTTACAGACCCTGTTTGCTTTCCCATACCTCTTCAATCGTAACAAGCACAAATGATGCCCTCTCACTTGCTCATTCACACTTTCTCTTCCCTCTCACAACCATTTTCTTCTTTTCTATTTTTACCTCTCCTACTCGATCACCCAATCCCCATCAACCTCAATCCTCCTCCTACTCCTCCAACTCCTTCTTCTCCTCCTCCTCCTCCTCCTCCAACTCCTTCTCCTCCTCCACCTCCACCTTCTCCTCCACCTACTCCACCACCTCTTACTCAACCTTCACCTCTTCCTCCTCCTACTCGTCCTTCATCACCATCTCCCACTCCTCCTCCTCCTCCCACTCTTCCTCTTCCTTCTCCGGTTCCTCCTCATCCTAACCCGCCTCATGCGTTAATTACGTTCGATGATAATATTCATTCCCGCACTAATGGTGACGCAAATGATGTTACATTTCCCGTCTGCGTTTTCCTCGAGTGGTGAGAGCTGATGCCTCATTTCAGTTAAAAGTTTTTTTCTGTTCACAATAATCACCCTGACAGTGACTCATCGACGATGGTGATAATCGATAGTGGGGAAAGTGTGATACTGTCGAGGTGGTTTTCACTCTCATGGAAATCACAAAAACAGATAGTCATTTTTTTGTGGCGTTTTATATTATTATTCAATATTCTCAGCGTTTCAAATTACTATAAATTATAGAGACTAGTCGATCAGTTGAAAATCTTGATATTAAAAACAGGTTCTATTTTAAAGAGGTGCTAATGTTGCGGTAAATATACAAGTACAAAATATTCAAATACATTTTGAATGAAGTGACTTGGAATTGATGTTACTACCACCTATTCAGAGTAGACTAATATTATTCCCGATAGACAAGATTTGATTGCAACTCCATTTATTGATCTGTGGTAAACTGAAACTATAAAAATCGCGCTACAGAATGTATAGTGATCACAAATAACCAGTATGTAGTTGTATCTGTAATAGTATTCATGAGGTTATCGTCATTGTAATATCCAATTTGCTGGATAATTATTTTCTCATGGACTCTCAATCTGTAGCTAGATTTTGATCTCTCCCAAATTGGTTTTCAAGCATTCAATTTTTCTCTTCTTGAATCTCTTGATCCTCATGGCTTATATCCAATGACCTACTATTGCAGATAAGCAGCACTTATTACTGAATAGTGTACTATTCCTCTCCCAAATTCAGATTACATTTTAAAAGTCCGTAATAGGGTTATGGTTTCACTTTTCTAAATTTGATGTTGGAGATACAGTTTTCAAGTTATTGAGACGAGAGTTGATGATATCATCATTATCATCAACATAAAATTTGTCTCACAGACAAATTAGTGTGCTGCTTTTAGACCTTAGTAAAGCTTTTGATTTTGTGCCCCACATGGATCTAATTAGAAAGTTGCAATGCTATGGGATAAGAGGAAAAGAGCTCGCTCTATTACAATCTTACTTCTCTGATACATTTCAGCTTGTTAAAATTGATAAACAGCGATCCAGTTCTGAACAAGTTTTACAAGGGGTCCCCCAAGGCTCTGTTCTTGGCCCCTTCATGTTTATAGAATTCATAAATGATCTTCCAAAGTATGTTCCAATCAAATCAGTGCTATATGCAGATGATACCACTCTGCTTAGCTCCAATATATCTCCTAATATCAATTCCATAATAATAAGAACATAATAATGAGAGAAAAGCTGACGTCTGGTTCTCTGCAAACGGACTGGTTGTCAATGAGAGCAAAACTGAAACTATAACGTTTAGCTCTAGTGTAAAGTGTCAACAAGTCGGGGAATGAACCTTGATTCAAAACTTACTTGGGAAAGTCATACTGATGCACTCTGTACTCGATTATCCAGAGTTGTATTTCTGTTAAGGAAGTTGAAATCTTGCATTAATCTCACCCTAAACGCATATTTTGCAATGTTCCACTCTCACCTTCAATATGGTACATTGCTGTGGGGAAATTCTAGTGGCGCAAAAGAGGTGTTTCTGTGTCAAAAAAGAGCTATGCGTGCTATATTTAATTTGAGCATGAGGGAGTCCTGAAAGCCTTTTTTCTTAGACAATGGTATATTGCCAATTCCATGTATTTATATCATGGATTGTTTAATATTTGTAAAGCAAAACTCCAATCTTTTCAATTTGAGGGGAAGCATTAATGAGCATAACACTCAGTTAGGTAGTTAGATTGATCTGGGCCGTGCTAGGCTCGCAGGCTTGCCAAAACACAAAAAATGTACTGCTATAATTATAGGAGTGAAAATTTTCAACAGGTTATCACTGAAAATACGGAATTATGATCTTTATAGTTTTACGAGAGCAATAAAAAAATGGTTGAAGAATAAAGCATTTTATTCAATGAAGGAAATGCTGGTCTGAAACTGTTATCCATAGCTCAAATATTTAAGTAGCCTATTCCTATTTTTATTTGTAATATTACAATATATAACGTGTACTTGTATACAAAGTATCAATGTTAATGTATCTTTATGAAGTGACTTTTGTCAATGCAATTATTTTGTTTGTGACAATAAAACATTATTGATTATTGATTGGTTCATAATTGAAATATATTTCCGTAAGAACACTATAAACTCTCTTAACAAATGTATCAAATATACCAATAACTAACGTATCTCTAACGTTTCTCTTAACTAACGTATCTCGAATAATACTACAATCACTCTCCTAGAACAATCCAACATACTCAATCATCAGAGAGTTTGCTGTCATGGACGCAAGACAACTCCTCTACTCCCTAGAAATTATTTGCAGACTACACAAATACCCAGAAAGCTTTCAAAACAGAAACCACTGTCACAACACAAGAAATAGGAGCCCTTCTATCACGAACGTGGCTGGGAAAGCAACATACCAACGACACTTCAACCACCTAGCACCAAAACTCCACAATTTATCCCCTGTACAAGATAATAGGAAACTCAAGATGATTTAAATACGCCGTTGAAAACTTGATCAAAAAAACTGGAAGACATGATTTCGAAACAATATGTGAGCTCACTTACCTAATGTATTTGCACCTCCACTCTGAATTCAAATCCCGGCCCGGGCAAGATATTTATCTCGGGCCACTCCCGTGTTTCGGATGGACACGTTAAGCCGTCGGTCCCGGCTGCCTAAAAAGCAGTCGTTAGGTCATGTCAGAGGCCCTGAAATTGATCAGTTGCGACCTGAAAACTCTGACACCAGACCTGAGCCAGCCAGGCCACACGATATTATTATTATTTATTTTATTTCCAAAAAATTTCAATTTATTCATATTTGTAGTAAATTTCATAGATTTTATTCTTGAATATTATGTACATTTCATAGATCAGATTGATTGTTTGTATTTATATTAATATGGATATCACAGAAGCGCAACATTGTATTAATGCTATTATGTTTCAATTTATTATTACTTCCTAGAAGTATTGCTTTCCTAAAAAAATTAAGGTACCCCAATTTCAAGTTTTCTATACGTTTCAAGGTCGCCTGAGTCCAAAAACATGATTTTTGATGTTGGTCTTTGTGTGTTTGTCTGTGAACACGATAACTCCATTCCTAATCAACCGATTGACTTGAAATTTTAAACTTGAGGTCCTTATACCATGAGGATCCGACAATGAGAAATTCAATAAAATTGAATTCAAAATGGCGGATAACTACTAAAAAACCATGTTTTTCACGGTTTTCTCGAAAACGGCTGTAACGATTTTCTTCAAATTCATACCATGGATAGCTATCTATAAGCCCTATCTGACATTACTTTCATTTCTGGGAAAATTGCAGGAGCTCCGTAATATTCTTGAGAAAAATGGCGGATAGTTACTAAAAACCATGTTTTTCACGATTTTCTCAGAAATAACTCGACCGATTTATTCATACCCTGTATAGTTATTTATCAGCTCTATCAACTGGCATGAGTCTCCTCTCAGGGAAACTAATGGCGGGTCCACCCAATCCTTGAGTAATGGACTTAGTAGCCTCCTTCTCGTGCATGAGGTAGGTAGGTAGCGCAGTTCATAAAAAGAACACATAATCGAGATATTTCATCTGTAGAGCATCTGTTTTGACGAATTAAAAAAAATCCATCGAATTTCACAATTTACACAAGGGAAAAAGTACTCTGAAAACAATTATGCATAAACATATACAGAAGTCTGATCGTAGTTTCAAATATGAGCAAGGAAAGTAGTGTACCATACCAGATTTTTTTTTGTAAGGAATGTTATTTATTTGAATTGATTGTGGTGAATTGCATTTGTGTTTTATAGTTAAATGTTTGTACCTACTTTGTGAAAATGAATTTGAAATTTGAATTTGAAATTCCAATTTGCGAGTCAAACTAACCACAAACGAACCAAGACATTATCACTTCATTAGATCCACTCCTCATCCACTCTAATGGGAATCAACAGAATGATTTACAAATTTGAATTTGAAAATGAGTGCCGAATTATACAGACTACTTTTTAGATGGGCGACTAAGCCAAGCCATTGACTGGAATAATAAGTGGGCGTGTCTCACCACACAATAGAGAACAGTGAGATTCATTTCAGACTGTCAGCATTGGTTGAATGTGACGTATTGATGTTATATAATGAGAGATGCTGAAGTGAATTTCATGTCTCAAGGAATGCGAGATATATAGTGAGGTCCACGTTATAATGACAGTATTTGATCAACTTTGGTTTTACTATCCTTGTCTATCATTCGACAAAGCCGGTGATACTACCTTTTTATAGGTCCACGACGATGCCAATTATGTTTTTGATAGTGTAGAGATATAATTAGTTAATGCAGAGGATCGGCATCGCTATTCTTATATCTACATCTACTGCCATTATAACGTGGACCTTACTATGGATTGTGTAGGTGATGTGAATGAATGTATAGATATATAGTGTCGTTGTCGTCAGTGTCGTCTACTGAAGGCTTGCGGGCGAAGAAAGAAAAAATGTGGAGTGAAGAATGAAATGATGAAGTGACTAGGGTTGGGCGAGTGGAGAGGGGCTGATAGATACACCCTTCTCAGGCTGGCAATGATGTGAATGCGTCACCTGTCAGCCGCATAGAAACCAATGACGAAGGTGGTGGAGAAGAAGAAGGAGGAGCAGTAGAAGAAGAAGGAGGAGGAGAAGAAGAAGGAGGAACAGACTTGCAAGGAAAAAATATTTTGGGAGGAGGAGAAGAAGAAGGGAGAGGAGTACACTTGCTAAAAAAGGAAGAAAATTTGCGGAAGAAGGATGATTAGGAGGAGTAGAGGTGGAAGAAGGAACAGCCTTCAAATGCTTCCACTCTTTCTTTGAGAGTGGTTTCATGAGAGGAGGTAAAGGAGAAGGAGGAAGAGGAGGAGGTGGAGGAGGAAGAGGAGGTGGAGGTGGAAGAGGAGGAGTAGGAGGAGGAAAGAGGAGGAGGAGGAGGAAGAGGAGATAGAGGAGAAGAATAAGGTGTAGGAGAAGGAGTGGAAGGAGGTAGAGGAGGTGGAAGAGGAGGAAGAGGAGATAGAAGAGAAGGAGGAGTAGGAGGAGGAAGAGGAGGAAATTTTTAATAATTTTTTTTTGTCGGAAAGCAATACTTTCCTTACCTATGGTAATAGGGCAAGGAAAGTAAAAATGAGAAAGGGTGGAAAAGAACAAGAAACATCAGCAGTGAAGAGCAGGATAGACACTGATGAAGAAGGTAGTGGAGAAGGATGTGGGAAGAGGAAAGATGTATTAGTTGAGAAGAGAAGGATGTGATAAAGAGGGGCAGAAAAATGAACGATGAAGACAAAAGAAAAGGGATAAACCAGGAGAAAGAGAAGAAGGTGAAGGTGGATTAAGAGAAGGAGGAGAAGTAGAATTCGAAGAAGGAAAAAATTGAACAAGAATAGGAAAATGATTCCTATATATAAGAAGAAGAAAAAGGAGAAGGAGAAAGATGGAGGATTCAGAAAGAGATAGAGGTGATGGTAGATTAGGAGAAGGGGAAAAATTAGAATTCGAAGAAGAAAAAAATTGAAGAAGAATAGAGTGATGGTTCCTATATATATATAAGAAGTAGAGAAGGGAGAAGAAGAAAGATGAAGAATGTAGAAAGAGAAGGAGGTGGAGATGGATTGAGAAAAGGAGAAGAAGTAGAATTCGGAGAAGAAAAAAAATGAAGAAGAATAGGAAGCTGGTTCCTATATATAAGAAGAAGTAAAGGGAGAAGGAGAAAGATGAAGAATATAGAAAGAGAAGAGGTGAAGGTGGATTGAGAGAAGGAGAAGAAGTGGAATTCGAAGAAGAAAAAAAATTGAAGAACAATGGGAAGATGGTTTCTATATTTAAGAAGTAGAAAATGGAGAAGGAGAAAGATGAAGGATGTAGAAAGAGAAGGAGGTGAAGGTGGATTAAGAGAAGGAGAAGAAGTAGAGTTCGAAGAAGAAAAAAAAATGAAGAAGAATAGGAAGATGGCTCCTATATATGAGAAGAAGTATAGGAAGAAGGAGAAAGATGAAGAATACTGAGAGAGAAGGAGGTGAAGGTGGATTAAAAGAAATTGAAGAAGTAGAATTCGAAGAAAAAAAATTGAAGAAGAATAGGTAGATGGTTCCTATATATAAGAAATAGAAAAATGAGAAGGAGAAAGATGAGAGATGTAGAAAGAGAAGGAGGTGAAGGTGGATTAAGAAAAAAAAATTGAAAAAGTATAGGAAGATGGTTCAGCCATCAACCCTACCCTTTCTTCGGAGGGAGGCTCGTTTCCCACTACAAACCCCCCCTTACAACCACGAAAAAAATAAGAAAAACCGACACATATCTTTTCATCGTGCACACCAACACAACAACAAAACCATCGGTGGAGGGGGGGGAACGTTGCTAGATGGCACCTTTTTATCAAGAGCCTCCACTGAGCGGAAAAATGATTCTTGCCACCTCTTAAAAAGTTTCTGCTAGATGGTTTCTGTAACTGTAAACGAAACTTTTGGTATCATAGATGAATAGGAAGGGGCTGGTATGTTGTTGGCTCGATAGAATTTCTGCAGTTACAGACGCGCCGAAGCATTGTGTCAACAGTAAAAATGGTGGAGTCGTTCTGCTGTGAAATTTTCATTTGTGTTGGGAATGGCTGGGAAACAGCTGCATTCCTCTGGTACTTACTTGGTTGGATAACAATCATACTCATTTATGACATTCCACAATCACAATATCAAGTCAATGATTGGAAGAGAATCAACAGGATACAACCAAAACTGTTTCCCTCATTTTGATGAGAATAGTCCGAATAAAGTTATGAAAACACTTATATAAAGATGACAAAAATTTACAGTCCAAATATACATTATACTAAGAATTTTATTCTAAAAACTAAAATGCGATAATTTATTGATTCAATTGTACTTATTCCTGATCTATTTTCTATTACCTCAACTGGGATCCTTCATTCTTTATTTATTTGTTCAATTGAGAGTCAATGTAGATAAAATTAGAAGAGAATCAATAATAAGTCAAAATTGTGCTATTTTCCACCCAAATTCAAGAAATAAGACATAGTCGCAATAAAGGATAGTCTTCCATGCACAATGTGAACACACTTATACCAAATAAATCATCATACAACTCAGAATTCAAATTTCAGATGTATTACATATACAAATAAATCGATATTCGAGATGATTCTAACTTGAAAAATGTAAATATTGAGTTGCTGAAGACAATTTAACACCATAGGAGGAACACAAACTATTCATTCTTATATAATTATATCAACTGTTCTTAGTTCCAGTTTATTGATAATGTATAGAAATTGTCATGGTGTGTGAATCGATTTATGAGAAAAAGTTGATAGAATGGAATCAATATTTAAAGACCTTTCTCTGTACTTTACTCTTCTCTATTTTTTAACTTCAATTTTTCAATTCCTCAACTTTGCAAAGCCTTTGATAACAAATAATTACGGTTAGGATAAAGTTCACGGTTGAGGAGAATGTTGAGTTCCTGCATGTCAATGACGAAGGCAGATCTTTGAATATTGTTATTTCAGAAATAACAAGAGTAATTGAGGAAAATTCCCAGTATAGTTTAAATCACCAGATTCATTTCAATCAATACAACATACAAATTTAGTTTTATCATAGCATTGTAAGCATACATTGGTCAATAGTTTTTCAATTTACATATTTGTTTTATTATCTTTCACTTGTTCTCTTGGTTCTTATTTTGTACTAAAAGTGAATTTTGTTATCATGGCGAGTCTGTTGCTTGTGCCGCCATTTTGTGACACCGTTAAGTGGGAGGAGACTGTCTAGCTGGGCCAATGGCAGGCGTTCATGCCCTTGACCAATAGCAGTACTCGCCTACGAGTATAAATTCTGCTGCTCTTGTATTTAGTTTTAGTTTATCAGAGATTGACAATGGTGTAATAACCGAAACCGTTCTTTCTAATTATCAATAAATCAGTGGTTTTTTGACAATTTCTCAGTCTTTTCCAGTCAAGATTTATTCTTTATTCATTTTCTTCACAATGAAGCACAGATTGGGAGAGGAAAACTAAGAATACCTTGTACTATTTCTCTCCCAAATTTGGGTAACATTAAAAGTCCAAATGAGGTTATGTCTTATAGATTTCCACAACATTTTCTGTCCAAGAATATTTATACAAGCCATTCTTTTGAATTTAGATGTTCCAAATACCAAAATAATAAAAATGATTGATTGTTCACAAACTTGAAAACACGAAAACAATCCATGTACGAATTTAGAATTATGTTGATTGTTCAAGATTAGAATACATGAAACAATTGGGAACATTATCACATAATTAGATTGGTTTTGAAATGTTTGAAACAAACATCCAAGATTATTATCTATCTCCTATTGGTCTCATTAATGTGAGACGAATCTTTTCTCATGCCAGAAAAAACAAGAAGATGCACTAACATTGCCGCGATAATAGTAAAACAACTCAGACATGATCGATAAAAGTGTAACCGGCGATAAAGCTGGATATAAAATCGGTCTTCAAAGTAAACTGCATGCAACTGGGTAGTTAATGTTAACCGTCATACTATATGGATCGGAATACAATTCCTCGGAAGTGTTTTCCAATACAACCTTTATTAGAATATCTGCAGGTGTTTGGTAATATAACTACTTATTGAAGTGGTTATATAATAATAAAACAAATTATATAAATTATATAAATAAAACGAACTATATAAATAATAAAACACATCGTGCCCGAGGAATTTGATGGTAGGGATTGTTCTAGATCTTTCCAGGCTGGAAAGAGATTTGGAGTTTGAATTTTTCGATGAGGAAGGTGTTTACATTCCCTAGGTTTGTGCTTGGGTGTTAAAGAGGATGATGATGGGAGATAGATGATGATTTTTATCATCAATGACTTTCAGTTGATGGCATCAATAAGAGATAAATTCATCGATGTAGTCCATAAGTGACCATATCTAGGAACTATCTTCAATTCAAACATATCATCAATGACTTTCAGGTCATCATCAATAAGAGATAAATTCATCGATGTAGTCCATAAGGTGAGTGACTATATCTTGGAGCCATCTCTAATTCAAACATAATAGTTTGTGGGAGGGATTGGTCTAACGTTGATCGTTGATATTATATTCTGCACTCATTAGAAAGGAATTGGGAGGATCCATTGATAAATAAATGAATAGTATCATTAAATATATATGATTAATATAGATATATCATGAACAGTATCATGATTTCTTTAATCAATTTAATTGATCAATGAAATCATCGATTCCGTTACAATCTAGCTATACTGTGATTTGTTGAAAAGATTAATAAAACTAGTTTCCAACCCAATTCAAAAATGTATAATTTTCTTCTACATTGAGCACATTTTTTTCAGGCACTTCCAATGTTATCCTGTTATATCCTCATACAGGACGAAGGAATGAGCCAATTTCGTTGGCCAACGAATTTGATCTGTATTATTGATTCAACTAATTTGTGTTGAAAATTTGAAGGAGTAGTCGTATTGTTGAGTGGATTAGATGCTGGCTTTATAATTGATAAATTCAAAATCGTAGTAAATACATTTTTTTGGACTCAAAAAAGTGTGCTAGTTAAGTTATCATTTTTACATAACCTATAGACTGTGTATTCCAAATTGAGGTTTAAAGCAGTTTTGGGCGAATGCCTGTTGTGTTTACCTGGATTGTATTTTCATATTACAGAATATATAATCAGTTTTCTGATGGTTTTCCCTATTTCATATCATGTCAAGGAATCTAATCCGTGGATGATAAATTGATGAAGCTGTATGCTCAATATTTCCATTCCAATTCCAATTTACTTGCATTAGGCAAAACAGTACAAGGAAAAATGGAATTTCTGGGAAACAAGGATAAAATGTTGTTTTCTGGGTTTCGGTTTCTGGGTGTATTTTTTCAATATGATATCTCTGAAATGTCAGCAAATATTTTAAACTAAAATTTCAGTTATACGTGCATGACTATTCATTTATTTATCAATGAATACTTCTAATTACTTTGAAATACTCTTATGAGTGCAGAATATAATATCAACGATCAACGTTCGACCAATCCCTCTCACAAACTATTATGTTCAAATTAGAGATAGTTCCTAGATAAAATATGGACTATGACTTATGGAATATATCGATGATGGAAAGAACTGTATCAACTAGATCCCTCCCATGAATAGAACTGTTGGATTGAAAGGAAGAGAGAATCTCTAGGTGATGGAAATTATAGAATTTGAGTAAAACCATGAGGAAGACAATAAAGAATATTCAATGACGGTTGTTGGAGTAGAAGGTGATTTTCGAAGGGGCCGGTAATGGTCTTAGGTTCAAGATCTCAGGGGGAAGAACAGCCGGTTTGATAAATTATGCAAGGAAGAAAAATGATAAGGGGAATGAGAATTATTGTAATGAACCAACAGAGCCCAAAGCATCAATGGCTTTGATCTTTTCAGAAGACATTAAGCTACTTATGATTGATAAAAGTGATGAAGCTGTATGCACAATTTCCATTCCAATTCTAATTTACTTTCAGCAGGCGAAACAGTACAAGGAAAAATGGAATTTCTGGGAAACAAGGATAAAATGTTGTTTTCTGGGTTTCGGTTTCTGGGTGTATTTTTCCAATATGATATCTCTGAAATGTCAGCAAATATTTTAAACTAAAATTTCAGTTATACGTGCATGACTATTCATTTATTTATCAATGAATACTTCTAATTACTTTGAAATACTTTTATGAGTGCAGAATATAATATCAACGATCAACGTTCGACCAATCCCTCTCACAAACTATTATGTTCAAATTAGAGATAGTTCCTAGATAAAATATGGACTATGACTTATGGAATATATCGATGATTGGAAAGAACTGTATCAACTAGATCCCTCCCATGAATAGAACTGTTGGATTGAAAGGAAGAGAGAATCTCTAGGTGATGGAAATTATAGAATTTGAGTAAAACCATGAGGAAGACAATAAAGAATATTCAATGACGGTTGTTGGAGTAGAAGGTGATTTTCGAAGGGGCCGGTAATGGTCTTAGGTTCAAGATCTCAGGGGGAAGAACAGCCGGTTTGATAAATTATGCAAGGAAGAAAAATGATAAGGGGAATGAGAATTATTGTAATGAACCAACAGAGCCCAAAGCATCAATGGCTTTGATCTTTTCAGAAGACATTAAGCTACTTATGATTGATAAAAGTGATGAAGCTGTATGCACAATTTCCATTCCAATTCTAATTTACTTTCAGCAGGCGAAACAGTACAAGGAAAAATGGACTTTCTGGGAAACAAGGAAAAACTGTTGTTTTCTGGGTTTTGGTCTCTGGGTGTATTTTTTATATTATGATATTATCTGAAATGTTATCAAACTATTTTTAATTCAATTATTCTTCCATGACCATTCATTCATTTATCAATGGATCCTCTCAATTCCTTGAAAATACTCGAGAACTGAGCATGTTAAGAACTGAGCATGTGTGATTACCCCTTGCAACTTCTGCGCGTGATATATTGAGCTTATTCCAAACAAAAAAGAACTGAGCATTGTTGAACATTCAAAACGATAATGGAGCGAACTTCATTACTCATGTGTGATTAAACTTGAGAAGATCACAAATATTTTATAACAATATTATAACTTGTATAAAGTTTACCACATCATGACTTGTGCTTGGAAAAATTGACTTTCAGTGATCTCATGTCACCAGAATAAAATTGTACTTTTCAAAATATTTGACAGTAGCTATTCATATCTGAGGTAAACGGGCGTTGGATCATTCCAGTCATGTTTTCAATTCAATTGGTCATTCTCGATTTCATTCAAATGAATCCAGTCATGTTCTCAGTTCAATTGGTCATTCTCAATTCCATTTAAATGAATCCTTGTTATTTTTATTCTGTTTCAGGATAAATTCACTGCTTCCAAGATGATAAATAACCAGGTTTTATAATAGAGATAGGAAATGTATCATTACATTTAGACAGATAAATTATTTAGATTCTCAGAGATGAATCCAATATATGAATTTTCAATGTTGAATTAATTTAGACTATGAATGATAACACGCATAGCTATCAACGGCATGATTCTTGTTAAAATAAATGAAAGTGAACAAAAAATTATGGAATCTGACATGAATCAAGAAGCCTTTCTGACATATTCAATGACAATGATACAATGATATCATGATATCAATGATACAATGATATTATAATATCAATGATACAATGATATCACAATGCTGCATTTACAAGCTTTGCTTTTGCAGGTCTAACGATATTATATCAACATTATAATTAGAACCCCGTTGTATTCAAATAAAAACGTAGGCCTAAAATAAGGATTTCTCTGGTTATTCGAATTCCATAATGTGGAGCTGGAAACGCATTGTAGAATGTTTCAGAACAGAATATTCCACCAAAATTTCAGAAAAGTGCACCTTACAGAATTATAATATTATGGGATTTGTGTCTGAAGACTCATTGAATAGTCATAGAATGAAGTCTAGATGAATAAATTGAAGTCAGATAAATCAAAAAGTCATCCTGCTAGTCTCAATTTTAACTCAATGCTGGTGATGAGAGAACAGTGACTGTGTGTATCATGCGTTAATTTTGTATTCATAGAAAATAGAGGAGTTAAATATGTAGATTCTCTCTGCCCAAACTCAGTATGTATAATGCTCCATTTATAACTCCACAAACTTTGCTATATGTACGTCTAGTGGATAAATAGCTTGTCGAATGCTTCGTTAAAGTGGTTAGATGAGACAAAAAAGAAATTATGTGATATACCTATTGTGAGGTCACCCCCTGTGGGTTGGGGGAGCTTTGAGTAGATCATCGTACTCAAGAATGTGTTGAAAACCAGAATTCACCCACATTATTCATGCTTGTCGTAGGAGGCGACTAAAATGAACCTCAAGGCAACTCCATAAGTTGCCTTGCCTTCAAACCTACGGGATCTGCCCCATCATGGCAGTTTCGGAGGGGCAAAAAGAAAAACCAAAAAGACCAGAGATGGGCGAAACTCCAGGCACAAATGTGGGTCAAGAGGCTGAATCGAGGGTGGCCGGGCGCCCTAGAGGCAACTTGGCCGCCCCATCCTCAGCGGAAGGACCTACTAGAAGGTCAAGAGTGGAACTCACGTAGGTCACGAGTTTGTGGGTAGAGAGGCCAGGACTCACCACTGATCAAAGAAGGGCGGCCATTCAGGCAAAACCACTTGGGAGAGGTGAGGCTTTTGACCCTGCAGAGTTTCGGAGGCGCAAAAATAGAAACCCAAGAGACCAGAGATGGGAAACAAAAATGCAGCACAAATGCGGGTCAAGAGGCTGAGTGGAGGGTGGCCGGGCGCCCCAGAGGCAACTTGGCCGCCCCTTTCTCAGCGGAAGGACCTAAAAAGAAGGCCAGGAGTGGAACTCATGTAGGTCACGAGGACTAATCAGTCTGAAGAGACTGCCAAGCATATGGCACTGGATTGCTGCAAGGATTGCAACCAGGTGATGAATGGGATGTTAGAATAGGGAAAAACTCCTGGTTCTTGTAAAGGACATAGGTATTGGTTTGCCTAACTAACATACTGCTTGGGAACACAATAAGCTTCGGTTGACGTGAGGGGTTCTTTGAAACTTTGAATCCTTGAATCCGTCCCTTCAAAAACAATAAACATCAGACAATAGTGTGAGGTTCACGTTATAATGGCAGTGGATAGAGATAGAAGAACAGCTTTGCCGATTGTCTGCCTTAATTTATCATACTTTTACATTGTAAAAAGGGATTTAGCAACGTTGCGATGCTATAGAAGGATAGCGTTATCTGTTTTGTGGAATGATAGACAAGGATAGCAACACTAAGGTTGATCGAATACTGCCATCATAACGTGGACCTCACTATATTATCAAAATGAGACAGGTTAAAGGAATGGAACATGAAATAATCTTTAGGGCGAGTCTGAATGAAATTGGAGATATTTGATAACAATGGAAAACAGAGTTTTCTTTCCAATGGTCGGCATACTCTATTCCCTCAACCCTCACTGATCCATCTGTGGATCATTGAAGTCTCAATCGGCGATGGGGAAATCTCGACCGCCACAAATTTTACGAAAAGACAAATTATGTGGGATTATCTGAGCTGACGTTTCTGGAGAGAAACTTTTCTTCGGGGATAAACAGAGTTGTAGACGGAATCGAAAAGAAGCATACGGTCGAAATCCTGAAGAATGAACCACATTTGTCTCGCGGCGTGTCTGAGACCACTATCCCACTCATACCCTGCATGTGCTGACTGCTGACTAGTGATGCTGCTGTCAACTCGAGATGCTGATGATGCTGATGATGCTGATGCTGATGACTGAAATTGGAGGGGCAGGGGAATAGCTAGGGGAAGGAGAGGAGGAGAACCTGAGAAGGTTGAAGAAGATTGTGGAATAGTTGAGGAGTAGGAAAAAGAGGAAGGGAGGAGGATGAGAGGAAGAAGAGATTGAATAATCGGAGAAATGAATATGGAGGAGGAGAATATAAAAGGCAAGAAGAGGTAGAAGAGGGAGATTGGTTGATTAAATGATCGATTGGAGACAGAGGGAACGAAGAGGAAAGGGAAGAAGCAAAAGGGAAAAAATAAGGATAAGTAGAGGAGGAATAAATACCTCCATTGGAGGTATAAGTAGAGGAGGTAGGGAAAATTATGGGGAAGTTGAGGAGGGTGGAATAAGGGAAAGACGATAGAGGAGAGGAGAATGAAGGACAAGAAGATGAGAGAAAATTAGATAAAAAAGAGAACAAAGAGGAAGGAGGGTTACAAGGTTACCTTATTTTTCTCTCCCTATCATTTTAAAGATGAACTTGTATGAATCAATAAAGAATATGAATATAGGAGTGAAGGTAGATGATGAGTTGAAGTGGAGGAAGGAGAAGGAGAAGAATGAGAAGGGGAAATAAGAGGGAATAAATAATGAATAATTGAATGGAAGAAAACATTAGGCAGGATTAGGAGAGAAAGGGGAAGAACAGGAGGGAGAATATTAGGGAGATAAAGATGAAGAAAAATTGAGTATATGCGATGGAACAATTGAAGAGAAGGGAAGATAAGGTGGAAAATTAGAAAGGGTGGCAAAAGTAGGAGAAAAATTCATAGAAGAAAGCACAGTGGAGAATGAAAATAAAGGGGCTGGGATTGAGAAGTATCAAAGAAGCTAGAGGACAAGAAGAAAAAATTAGAAAGGTAGAATGGAATTAAGAGAGGAATATTTGAAGCTGATATGAGGGAAAGTGGTAAAAATAAGAATCTTGAAAAATCGAAATAAGAGAGGTGGAAACAATTGGGAGAAATTGAAGAGGGAAGATGAATGGAAGAATGGTGAAGGAGGGAGAAGAAAGAGAAACATTGAAGGAGGAATAGAAGCAGAGGAACAAGAATATGGAATAAAGATGAAAATGATGGAGGAAGGAGTGAAAAAATGTTTGAAGAGAAAGAATTGATGTGTGTGAGAAGAAGGATAGATTATGGAGACGAAAATGGATGTTGTAAGAGCGAAACGAGCATAAGAAGACAGTGGCCAATATCTCACTGTTATCGCCGTAATACTTTGCCCTAATAGAGGCATGGAATTTTCCATCGCACCCCACTATCACTCAACAATCACTCTCTTCTCTGTCGGCTGCTTTCTTATTACATGCATCCCACGTTCGTACTTTGCTTTCCTTTCCTCCTGCCTCTCAAAATCTGAATTTTCTTGTCTAGCACAAAAAAAATGGGGAATTGTTTTCAAATTCCATCAACATTTTTCCGGATTCAGTGAATTTTCTATTGTTTGAGAGTTGAATTTTTCTATCTACATACTTTCTGATACTCCTCACATAGACTCTACTCTCGCTTCTCAACATAATGCACATTGTCTTATCTAGTATGAGACAGAAATAATGTGGATCGTTTTCAAATGCTATAACCCTTCTTTCAGATTTAGTGAACGTTTCAATAAAATTTCAACTGATTTTCCAACATTCATCATACTCGTTTTGCGTATTTTTTCTTGAGAGGCATCCGGACTGCTTCGATGCACTAAAATTAAGATAGAAAATCAAACCTGAATTGTAAGAATATAATCATAAACAGGAGAGAGCTGATCGTGGATGGAGGAAGTATTTTCTAATTGATAATTGATAATTTGATTGATTAATTTTGTTCTTCGATTTATATATTATTGTGAATTCATGGATAATATTCGTGGTTACTGATCGGAAATAACTTCTAAGGCTCCGTTATCCAGAGCTGTTCATTACGTTCATAACCTAATTCAATAGATGAGAAGATTCTAGTTCTAAACAAGTTGAACAGATTGAACAAGACAAAAGCACTATATCTAGGAGATCCACCTTTCGACCACAGAGAACAATAAATGCTAGGACAAGCATTTCAAGTCCCTCTTCTCATTACAAAAACATACTCATAAGTTGCCAATCAACCAGGACGAACTAACCAAACAATACAACAATTTACAGTACACATACAATAACACAGTACAAGTTGTCACATAGTTACAACTTATTAGGCCTACTGTGAATACATTATTAGATAGCTCGTGGTAACTGTTTAAAGATAATAATTATACCCTTATACTATACCCTTATTCCATTGAGTCAATTATTGGTGAATTTAATAATGATGAATGAGACTACTGGACATTATTGAATAGAGTACACGATGTCACTTATCGACAACCCATTAGGTCTACTATAAATACATTATTAGATAGCTCGTAATAATGGTTTGAAGATAATTATTACCATATTAATTTCATTTAAGTCAATTGTGAATCAGAATGATAAATGGTAGACTACTGGACATTTTGAATTATTGATACTGGATGATAAAGATATAAGAATATATTGATATTGGATAATATACACAGTATACTACAGTCAATTCTGTATCACATTCGATGAAAAACCTATAGTGTTTTGCACATAGGACTCTCAATAGAGAACAAAAGCTTGCTGCCTGCAAATTGGTGACGAACAATTTGCACTCGGAAAAATCGAAGCGCTTTGTTGAAGGATTCAATCTCAGGGGTGATGGAATTATTCCAGAAAGACGTTTCTGTTTGTTTCTGTTCGGAATCAGACATCGTCTCCAATTCTGGCTGTGAATACAATTTTCTACCGGAAACCTGAATTGCAATCAACCATTCTTCACTTTTCCACCTCTACTTTCCCTATAAGTCATTCATTGCTGAGATTGTTCCTGTTCTTGAAATCGTTCTTGTTCTTGAAATTGTTCCTGTTTTCCCATGAATCAACAGGCACTAAGTTTAGTAATCTATTCCAATATAGCAATAAACGGGATTCCGTTGTTGAAATATTATCACAATATTTTGTATCAATAATTGTCATCTTGATTTTCACTGGAAGCATAATAAGATATAAATACAATATATGGTTTTGTATTCCCATTGTTGATTCAATTCATAATATTATGGTACTAGTTAATGAAATAATAAATTTTTTTTTATTATTTAAAAATTAGCACCTAGTCTGAGACTAATAAGCTATTTATTTTATCCTAATTTTACTAAATAGACTTTTTCAAACCTCATCCTATGATTCAGTTTGTCTAGTTTTTGACTACATTACTTAGTCTAGTTTGTATCCTATAAATAGTTTCATACATCAAGTTAGTAGGCCAATAATAATTGTTTTGGTTTGAAGGGATGAACATTTCACTATCACTAACACCAGCTTCAAGCCATCAATTCACAACACAAATTTCACTTCACTAACTCATGCGGTTTTGTTCTTTTGAGCCTCCTGACCAGATTATCAACATCAAGCAGCTGGATTGCCTCTATATTGTCGTGCTGGTGGAGTCTCTCTTCATGTTTGGCCGCAAAGTGCTCAATAACTTTCGTGACTGTCTCCATTTGAAGGTCGCGATGAAGATCAGCATTTCTGATGTACCAAGGTGCGTCAACAATATTTCTTAGTACCTTATTTTGAAATCGTTGGATAATTTGTACATTGGATGGTTTAGTACAGCCCCAAAGTTGAATGCCATAAGTCCATACTGGTTTCAGTGGCTGTTTATATAGTAATTTTGTTGTATATGGACAGCCTGGATCCTCTTCCCAGCAACCAATACATCTTTTGAATCTATTCCTAGTTCTTCCCTTTTCTCTTGACGTGTGCTTTCCATTTGAGCTTGACATCCAGCGTCATACCCAATTTTGGCAGTATAGCATGTGGAATGACTTTCTCATTTATATATAGACTGGAATATATTGAATCTTTTATTTAGTAAATTCACATGTACAGACTTGGTATCATTGAGTTTAATTAGCCAATGATTTGTCCATGTGTTTATAAATAAAATAATAAATAAATTTGTTTTATTGACCAATAATACATTTGTACAGTACATTTCAGGCCTCGTCAAAAGTTCAAGATTACATGATGTAAGTCACTAGCATAAATACATTTTTCGTCAACATCTTATTCTTAATAAAACTTGAATGAACATTTTCAATAACATCAGTAGGTATAGCAATATTTCGAAACATTACATTTACACAGCATATAGATAAATAGCAATTCGTAATATATTAAAAGAGAAACACAAAGACTAACACTACAACTAGTACTACTATATAAAGTCATAACATAGTAATCACAATACTATTCTTACAATGTAAGTCACATTTTTATTCTAAGTAGAAAACGTTATATGCTATCAATTAAAAACCTCAGTAGAGTAGTAAGCCTTTTCTTTTAGCATTTGTGAAATGGCAACTTTAAATTTTTCTTGTGGCAGGTTCTTAACTTCAATTGGTAGTTTATTGTAAAATAACAACTGTAAATAGGGGTAGCTTTTCATGCTCTTACTCAATCTGAGATTTGGTTTCATAATTTTTTCCCTATTCCTAGTATTGTAAGCATGATATTCATTATGTTTGTGAAAGTTGTTAGAATTCTTCTTTACACTTATCAAATTGGAATATATATATAGAGATGGCAGAGTCAGTATACCCAGTTTGATGAAGTGAGGCTTGCAAGTTCTCTTGGGAAAGGTTCAAAATAGCTCTAACTGCCCTTTTCTGCCATATGAAAACTTTTTTATGTGTTGGGCAATTGCCCCACATTCTTATCCATAACTAAGATGAGAATGGAAAAGTCCGTGATAGGTCATCAACAATACTTGCAGATTAACAGAACTATTTAATCTCTTGAGGAGGTATGTTACCCTTGAAAGTTTTTACAGAGACTATTCACATGTTCCTCCCAACAGAGTTTACCATCCAATATTACACCTAGTAATTTGACAGGCTTAAGATTATTGGTTCAGAGTATGCCCTAATGTAAATGTTATTTTCTCTGTTTTCTGCTCATTTAATTCTAGGTCATTAGATAAATACCATGATTTTGCCTGATTCAAGGAAATGTCAAGTTTATCCTGAAGTTTTTCGATTTCAGCATCTGATTGGATTATTGAGGTGTCATCAGCATACAATACAGAAAGACCTGGTATATTGAAACTGAAGTCATTTACGAAAACCAGAAAAAGGAAGGCCCAAGGACCGATCCTTGAGGTACACCTGTATTTGTTCAATACATCAGAGCATTTACCTGCACACTTTACCATTTGTTTTCTGCCACCAAATAACCTTTCAATAGCTTTAACTCTCTATCTACTATGCCATAATGCTCCAGTTTTTTGCAGAGAATCACATGTGAAACTCTCTCAAATGCTCTGCTAAGGTCTAACAGGGTTGCCCCTACTGCACATTTATTTTCAAAACATTGATGTACAAAGTCTACAATTTTCTCAACAGCGTCTATTGTAGAGTGACCTGGTCTAAAGCCATATTGATGGGGATATAATAAGCCATTGAAAATGAAATATTCATAGAGTTGCATTAGCAGCAACAAATTCTATTATTTTACTGATGATAGGCACAAGAGCAATTGGTCTGTAATTTTCAGGATTTTTTGGATCTCCTTTTTTCAAAACAGGTGTAACACTGGACACTTTCAAACAATCCGGAAAGTAGCCCATGACAATAATAAAATTTATAATATATGTTAGAGGAAGCAAGGTTGAGTCAATTATTTCTTTGATCAAGTAATTAGACATTCCAAACACATCCTCACTACGAGAATTACTCATTCTATTAACAATGGATTTAACGGTTAACTTATCAATTGTCTTAAGTTTAAAATTGTGTGAAGGCTTTGGAGCATTAATCAGAAAATTTTGAAATGACGTATCAATTTGGTCCTGTCTATCATCCAACCTTCTGGTTGGTACATTAACAAAGAGCTCATTCAATACATTTGGAGAGATTGGTATTGGTTTTTTACAAGCAGGCATGAGATTAGATTCTCTCTTGACTATTGACCAAGCAGCCTTACACCTATTATTAGCATTTGCAATAAATTCACTATTTACCTTTATTTTCGCTTGTTTCAACTTGAATCGGTAGTGCTTTCTTATATTTTTATAGACTTCTTTATCATATTCACTAAGTGTATTCTTGAATCTACTGTAAGAAATCAATAATAGAATGTGTATTTTTTCCAGTTCAGGTGAGAGCCATTTTGAAGAGGATTGTTTTTTACTTTTATTTTTCACCAAAACTCTAGGGCAGGAGCGATTTAAGGATTCAACTATGATTTTAAGAAACTATTAACTGCCATATCAACATTATTGTCAGTTTTATAAATTTTCTCCCAACAAATATTTATAAGAGACTTTCTCAAATGTAGCAATCTTTTCTTGGTAAGAAGTCTTATAGTCATGTCTCTATTTATTTATTACATTCATTAGAGATTTTTGAAGATGACTTTCTTTCTAGATCAAACGAAACACAAACACCAGAATGGTCAGATATTAAACCTTGTTCTAAAAGCGTTACTCTAAAATAATCCGCAGATATATTTGTAATTACATTATCAAGACATGACTCATACCTAGTTGGAGAGTAATTCGTACAGTAAAGGTTGAAAGATCTCAATAAATTCAAAAATTCTTGTGTGTCTGGTTCAAAATTTTTAAGAATGTCTACGTTTAGATCACCTGCTAGTATCAAGAATTTAAAGCCATTTACCTTACTTGTTACATATCCAGTAATTGTTCCAAATTAACCATAAAATCTCTGAAACGGGAGCCAGGAGTGCGGTAAATACTAATTACTAGAGTATTTAATCTACCAATCCTAACAGCTGTTGCCTCACAGGAACCCTCATAACAGTGAGAGGTAATGTCAATAATATTAAAATCAATTCCTTCTCTCACAAATATTAAAACCACCATATGGAGTCGGTCGACAGTAAAAACCAGCTAGTTTGAAGTTTTGAGGGACATAAAAATTAATCTCTTCCTCACGTAACCAGTGCTCACTCAAGCAAATGACATCAAACTCTTTACGACTCAAAATAGTCTCAAGTTCAAGTAACTTATTTCTCAGAGATTGAATATTTAGAGCGCAACCTTCAAATCAGAGCTACGGTCCTGTTTTCTAGTATATTCTAGGATCGTTGTGTTTTTACCTATATGAACAGGACCACTAATTAGTTTCCCCGATGACTCAGGTCATATTGAAGCTCGATAACTGTATTATTACCCTTTTCATCTAATATTGTTTTGATTTTATCAGTCATCCTCTTCTTGCCTCTCCAGTTCAGGTGTAGCCCATGCCTAGTAAAATGCTCTCTTTTAGATCAGTAAGATCTATCACCTTAACATTTTGCATCCTTCCACAATACTGTTTTATTCTACTGTTAGTTTTTCTAATCTCTTCGTTAACACATGACCACTCCGGTAAATCATATATTTTGGTATTGTAGAAATTAATACATTTGTAAAATTTAGCACCTGAAGTAGAGAAAGCATACTTTTTAGAAAACTACCAGCTTGATTACAGTATACATCATTCGCTCCTCCAACAATGACCACATGATCATTATTGGATAGATCTCTAGTACTACTAGTACCACTCTATATATTATTTACTATGGGGTTGAATTTGGCACTTGGCATGATAAAACCACTAGTTGTCTTTTCAAGTTCAGATCTATTCAAATTATCTACTAAATCACGACCATGACTGTCGCCAAAGATTCTGACTACGTTTTTTAATGGTTTCATGCTAGCTGACTTTCTAGTTTAGTTCCCAGAGAAATATCACTAGTCTTGGAAATCGTTATCTGTTTAGAGCTAGGATATGATATGTTCTTACTGCATGGAGAATCATTAGAGACTAACAAATCACAAGACTTGGGTTTTAGAAAATTACAAACTTTACACAGAATCTTCCACCTATATACCGTAGCATCAAAGTTTGTATTAAGAGAGAGACCATCCTCGAGACAGGTTGAACTACACATTTTCCTATATTTAAAACTCTTCCAAAATACATTGCAAAAACACCGCAATCGTAGTTATTAGTCTGTTGAGGACATGGAAGGGTAATTATCTTCTTGTAGGTTAGGATTGAGCTAACTCTTCTTATCAGAGACATGAAAAATCTCTCATTACATTTGTTCATTGAGTCCAGAATATAAAATTACAGTGTAAAGAATCATAAACAACAACACTCCAATGAGAACCACACCAGCCGTCATTTGCTTCTTCCTGCCGACCGTCATTTATCACGAAAGCAGTGAAATTATTTTCTTTTACATTATTTCTTAAGAATGATAAATCAGCTTCCGCGTCATTGATAATCATTGCTGTTACTGCTGGTAGGACCACATAATTTCCTGGAAACGAATCAATTAAATAACTACAAAAACAGTCAATGTCCGCATCAGAAAGGAGTTCCGTTCTAAGAAACTGGCTCAATCGATCTATAAGTGAATTTACGTGTGTGAAATTATCCACATTTTCAGTTTTATCATTCATTCGCGACTCACAAGATGATAATTCCATGAGGCGAATATCAAGATCCATAGACCGATTATTGCGGCATTCCATTGTTCTTCTAGAACTTTGATTCGCGCCTTTAAGTGTTCATTCTCCTGTTCCAAGCTGGGAGCAGCATCATTTTAGGTATATGACACTGTTTCATGCGAATGTTGACCCGTTAAACTATGAATTACAGAAGTATCCGAACTAGTTTTTATCGTAAAAGTACAGTTCTTTTTCAAGCATTTCCACGTAATATCACCTTTTACAGTGTGTGAGTCCTTTCCAAATTTAATACCTTTGTATAATAAGCCGGAATACCTTTTGCCGTTTTGCACTGCTTTATTGCCGAGTTCATATTATTACATTTGGTGAGACAAGCAGAATAAAAACTATCAGAACCTTCGTAAAAACAGCGTCAAGTGGAGAGTACAGCAATTCAAAACAAAACTGCCAGCAGACCCTACCGTCTCGATCGTTGATTGGTCTGCAAGCAGAGCGTTGCTAGGTTACGCAAGTAAACAAAAGTTACCGGTGTTCCAAAAGCAGCTGATCGCTGAGTCGCAAAATACAAAGTCCGAACACAATGTTATCTAATCAACAAGTCGCTTACTGAGTCTTTACGATGGCAATAACAACTTCAATACAGTACTGTGCTTGTACACACTATTTTCTCTCAGCTTAGAGTTTTAGTTTCTCAATACAGTGAACTCGCAAAACTAACCTGTACAGAAATAGGCAAATCTCCCGAAACACACTGTGATAAAAACACTTGGAAATCCAGGTAACTTACTGCTTCAACTCACTTCTAACAACTATTACTCACGTCTAAAACTACCAATTCTATTATTTTTTTTCGGTTAAATAGTTGAAATTCTAAATAAATACGGAGTCGTAATACAGAGAATACAAACCGGGCAGTACAGTCCTGCCAACCCGATCTAGAATGCGATGCTATAGAGTTAGAATGCGATGACCTTTGTCTAATTAACTCTTTTACTTCATTAACTGCTCTTTGTAACTTTTCTGTAGATTCCTCAATATCTTCTGCGACTGAGAGATAGCAGTATCATCTGCAAATGTAGCTATAGTGACTCCTGCTGGCTTTGGAATGTCACTAGTGTACAGTGTATACAAAACTGGTCCTAGCACACTTCCTTGGGGTACACCAGCTTTAATTTGCCTTAGTGTAGAATTTCATCATCCAGCTTCCCTGAAATATCTCTCGTCAGGTATTCTAATTGGCTATATGCTGCGGTAGGACTTGTTCTAATTTATGGCACAAGCCTTCATGCCAACCTGTCGAAAGCTTGGGCAATATCCAAGAAGACAGTAGAACATACCTTTTTCTCCTCAAGGCATCTTTCTATTACATCTGTTATTCTGTGTACTTGATCAATTGTTGAATGTTTACTACGGAATCCAACTGGTGAGAAGGTATAAGTTGTTTATCCTGTAGAATTGGTTTTAATCTTGCCAACTGTAATCTTTCAAAGAGTTTTGATAGTACCGGTAAGAGTGATATTGGTCTATAAGAGTTACTTCATTTAGTGACTTTCCGGGCTTAGGTAGCATTATTACTTCGGCTACTTTCCATAAACTTGGCACGTACTTTAAACGGAAAGCTGCATTGAAAATATGACTCAATTTCACAATTGCTTTTCTAGGAAGATGTTGAAGTATTTCTCCTGTTATGAGGTCATATCCGGGTGATTTCTTCTTTGCCATATTATTTATTTCTTTTTTAACTTCTCTGGCGATGTTGGAGGGATATTATCCAAAAGTATTGGCTGTATGATTACATTTATTCCATCATTGAGCACTCTATCATCATGAGGAGTAAATGTTTTCTCAGATGGTTTGCAAACAAAACCACTTTTTACTTACTGCTGTGTGCCCATGTTCCATCTCCTTTTCTTATTGGTGCCACTTGTTCCACTGGTCTCTTTATTTTCTTTGTCGCTCTCCATAGTGAGTAGTTGGTACTGGCCTCATTATTTAGTCCTCCAGGTAAGTGTTAATCTCTTGCTGTTTTATTTCATGTATTGCTCCTCTCAAGTTCTGTGTAATTCTATTCAGTTCTTTTTTACTTCTTGGATCTCTTGTCGTTTGCCAGATTCTTCTAGTTCTTCTTCTTTCTGCTATCAGCTCTCTTACTACTTGGGGGTAGCAATTACCTTTAATTTTACTCTGAAGTTGGGGAGTGTTTTCCCATGCAGATTGTTGAATGCTCGTTACAAACTCTTGTACTTCATTTTCCAGCTCTTCAGTCGTTTGTAGAGATGTGTCTAAATCAATTTTATTTTCTATCATGTGCTTTAATGATTCTATGTCTGTATATTTATTTATTAGTTGAGGTGCTCCGGGTTTTTCACAGCAGAGCTATGGATTGTAAGGACAATTGGTGAATGATCGGAGTTAAGATCAAATTCTTCCTCAACCTCTATAGTGTTGGGTGAAATGTACTTTGTGATGAAGAAGTCTAACAGGTCTGGGATCTTAGCTCTATCTGTTGGCCAGTAAGTTGGCTTCCTTGTCGAATGTACTTCGCAGTGTATTCATCAACGGCCAGTTGTAACTCCTTCCCTTTGGTTGTGGTTAGTCTCGAGCCCCATCTAGTATTCTTCGAGTTGAAGTCTCCACCGATGATGAATTTTCCTGTGAAATTTCTTAAAAAAATCACAATAATCTGGGTTCTTTAAGCTGAATCGAGGAGGGCAGTAGACAACTGCGATCGTTATCATTCCACTCGAATGGCATGTAAGTTTCACTTTTACGGAAATCGACTGGAACTCTTGCAGTCTATTTTCTTATACTCATGATGAATTAATTCTTCTTCAACCATCACCGCACTTCCTCCACGAGCACTGTTCTGGGGATGTACTGCATGATAAATTTTGTAACCTCTCATTTTCAGATATGATTGCTTTGTGAAATGTGTTTCTGAAATTAGGCATACATCAATTTTTTGTTCAATTAGAATTGCCAATAGATCATCTTTATGCTGTAATGGACCGTTGGCGTTCCATGTCATTATTCTAAATCTACCTTCAATATTTCTTGTAAGTGCTTTCTTTCACTGTAGTATTTTCTAGTTTTTCTAGTCTAGGAAGAATTGTTTTATTGAATTGCTCCTGCCTAACTAGATTGTCAAGAATTAATTGGAGTTGAGAGGCTATATTCAATCCTAAATCTTCACCTAAGCTCTGCGATATAAGTTGGGTTTTCTCATTCATTTTGTCAACTGGGACTTGTTTTACTCTATCCGAATAAGACTGATTCTCAATAACTCGAGCATCTCTTAATACCCTTTGAGGCACAGTAGCTTTATTTCCCTCATTGGTTTTTGGTTGTTTCTTCTTATTCCGAAGTGCTTGCAGTTCTTGTGCCACTAGACACCCTCTATAATTAGCTGGATGTTCCATTCCACAATTGTAGCACTTTGCTTTTTCTTCTTTTGGCTTTGTGCAGCTGGTGGTGAGGTGGGGACCGGCACATTTCACACACCTGGGATCTTTCCTACAATATTTTTTAGTATGCCCCCATAAAGTATGCTGGATAATAAAAATGAGTTCATCGACAAATGTTGTCACGTTATTCTTTATATTTAAATAACGATTAGCCTCCTGCTTGGCATCAGTCGGTAAAGCATGAGATTTAATATAATTAGGTCGTGGTTTTTCTAATAGTATTCAGTCTTAAAAAATCTTGATAGGCCTAGATATGGGCTTCTCCAATAACTCTTGTAATTCAATAAATAATAAATATATATATAAATGATACTTATATTATAGTGTTGAGGAATAAAAAATAAATTGCACACCATGAAAAAGTCATACATATATTACATAAATAATGCAAAGATCAATCGAGGCAAAAAATATATATAGAGCGATAAAAAATATAATATAAAAAATAGAACAATAATTGAAATCAATAAAAATATCACAGGCTAACTTTATATTCTAGATTTATGGCACGAATCATTACCATGTGCCTTTATCTTAAAATCATATGCATTCTTTTGCATGTAGCTGCGATATACGCTTGCCAATACTTGTCGACTTGGATAATTCAATCAAAAAATGTGTGCTCTAAGATCAGCTTGATAAATCAGCCACTAATAATCCAAATATATATTTATATATTAAAATCTCTAGTATTTAGTAGATTTATTTGTATCTAATATACATTTTTTATCTCAGGGTGCAAGATTCGGCACCTGACGGAATAGGTAGAGCCATTCATCTAGTGAATTAGAACTATGATAAATTATCGCAAATTGTATTGCAAAAAAATTAAATATTGTATGTATACGTTTGATAGCCTAGATTTCGTACTTCTTTGATTAAATAGAAATTTCTAAAATATTGATCTATATTTTTCTTTCAATTAAATACCTTAATACTAATTTTTACTTGCGCAAGTATTACTCTTATTAATTTCTCAATTTATAATAACCCTTTCGGCGAGCTAGCTTTGATCATCAGATTAATTCGAAGCACTAGGGCGCCCATCACTAAATTCAAATTTAATCACTCACGTGTCGAAAATCTTCTTGTAAGCCGCCGATGTCGATCCAACTCCATGTGGTCCGGGAATATGGTAGCCGGAATCGTCTCCTCCAAGGGGTTATAAATTAATTAAAAATGAAAATGACTTCTGCTTCACAATAGCATCACGAAATCTTTTAAGAAATTAAATAATTTACTTTAACTTTAACTTTTACAAAATCATTAGTAAGGTACTTCACTCTAAAATATTTGGGGTCCTCTTATGGTGGCATTTGGCTGGCGAGTGCTGGTTCTTCCTTCTCAAGTTTTACAGATCCTCTTTCCGACTTTCAAATTAGCATAAAATTAAATATCTCAGTCCTCCGCCATTAAGTTCAATAGATCTTACAAAAAATGCCAAAATATTGCTTAGATTATATGATTAATAATTTCTTTGCATTCGAGCCATATCGATAACATAGATTACACAAACTTATAATACAAAAACTAGTACATTTATATAAATATATAGAAATATTTTTGAACTGGCCTACAGTTGCCGCCTATTAACTACCGTTTTACTATTGGTGCATGCAAATTTTATTCGGTATTCATGCGCCTGGTAACTCTTATTTCCTGAATACATTAAATTATTTTTATTTGGTTTTTTATTTATGCTCTTTGCATGCTAGTTAATATTCTATACATTAATATTAATTCCATGCTACTTAATAATTAGCCACGTGGACAGGTGTTTTTCCAATTGCACACCATCTGATTGCAATAAAGCTCTGCCAAGGGGTTTTGGTCAGATTCTACGTTCTTCGGTTTGATCGATCTCTAGGTCACCGATCCGTGAATACATGTACATAACCTCAATCTTCAAATATTTTATATAATAATCTATTTATGAGCAATAAACTCCCTTCAAATCCTTTTTAGGTTCTTGTACCATTTAGCCAGAACAAGCTGATGCTATCTTATCTTAGTTATTATCTATTTGGCGATATTAGCCAGTTACTTTATTTCAGACCTATTACTGTTTCTGTTAGGGCTTTTAGTCTACCCAGATTAATATGTTACACGCGCCCCTGGGTTTGAATTCAAAATATTTGAGAATCACAATGTTTTTAATGAAAACCCACCCTTCAATACATCGATATACACTATACTTTATTTATAAATTATACTCTCATACTTCTATCACAGTTCGCAGACATATTTGCTGCATCTCCTTTATACCTTTATCAAATACAATAACAAATTCTCCTCCTCAACACACATAAAATATCATAAATATAAACTTCTAAACGTATTCCTCCTGACACCACTTAAAACATAGTAATTTTTAAATTCGCCGCTTGCAGGGCCACCAACTTAACTACACACATTTCATAATTCTCATAAATGATTCCTTTTAGACAATAATTTCGATTCATAAACTTCTGGGCTTATATCTTATAGTATTTCTTAGGTCTTAATATAAATAATTTTCTATACATCAGGTACAATACTTTCTTTTGCTAATGGCTCTTTGGTTTTGGTAGCTGGTATTCACTTTAAGTCTTTTTCAGGTAACAAACATGGCATAATTAAAAGTAATAAATATAAAACATATAAATAAATATATCGACATTAATAAATATAATAAATAACAATAATAAATAACTTTTTGGGTACAGTATTTCTTTTTATAAACATATGTTCAACAGACGTCACATATTTGATTTAGGTGGCTTTGCTCAGCTGGTCGCTGTTCTACATTTCATACGGCTACATGTTACATCAGAATTTGCTGTCGACTTTCATAACTAACCTAACTGCTCAATTTTTTCTCTTAAAAAGGTAATTAACAAATTTTAATTTTACTATCCCCGCTTGTGTCCTTTTTTATCTGATGTATATAATTTAATTACATATTTAAAAATTATTCTTTCTCTTATTGCAGGCTTCTAACGGCTGGAAGGAATTAAAACACTGGATTGTTGCCACGCGGTCCTATACCAATATTAAATTTATTAAGGAAGGTTAGTAATCGGTTTGATAATAATGTTTTCCTTGATTTCTTATCATATTTATTTCAAATTCAACGATATTGCATGTGGAAATGTTGTGATTTACTTGCATCTTCTTGCATTCTGTTTGTAGATGTTGTAGGCTGGTGAGGTTATCTGCTGTTGATTTGTGAGGCTGTCCTATTGATAATTTTTTCATCATAAATTTAAAGCCCTTGTATCTGGTATACTTTTCTAAACAATTCCTTGATTCATTAATGGTAGTTCCTTTCAATCCATTCTTATTCCGATCATCATGTAATTTTAATTCATCTTTCCTCTTATTTTCATCCAATATTCTTGATTTCGGCTCATTATAACTCATTAGGCTTACAACAATAAACATTTTTATAATATTAAATTTCCAATTATCAATCATAGATTCATTTAATAATAACAATATAATATTTTCCATCCTATCTACAACACAGTCTTTTATTAATATCACAGCCATTATTACAAACATTAAACACCATAACAAAACATTTATCATCTTTTTAATAGTATTATTTCTCATCATATAATATCCAGGTACTTTCACTTTCATAATATTATTTTTTAATTCTTCCAATCTTATTAGCCACCGTTTATCCTTTATTAATCTCCATGAGTAGTCCATTTCCTTATTATCCAGGCATGATTCCATATTTGTTTCATGAGCAGCTCCATTTTTAATCCATTCATTTGGTCCATTTGCTGGTCACATCGCTGGTTTGCCTCTTGAAGCGAATGTGCCGCGGATGCATGACGTCGGTGGTCTGTTCTCCAACCTGGTCCCGGTCCGGTATCCTCCTCGGGCGTTTGAACCGTGCGTGCGGCCGGTATGCGCGCGCGTGGTTCCTCCGTTTCTTCCGCCTCCGGGCCTTACGATGCATGCTCCTCTCCCGAATGCCGTCCTCTCCGTCCTGATGTCGGCCGTCCGGTGTCCTCGGGCGCTTCCGTCTCCGGGCCTTGCGATGCTGGTACCTTCGGTCATGTAGTCCGTTCTCCTCGTCCTGATGCCGGTCGGGTGTCCTCGGGCGCCTCCGTCCCCGGGCCTTACGATGGTCGCTCCTCTTATCCGGTAGTCCGTCCTCCCTGTTGTCCTCTTGGTCCGGGTCCTTGGTCTGCTGTGGGGTCAAATGATGCGCGGGTGTGGTGTGCAGATACATGGTGGCGGTCTCTTGATGTGCGGGCTGCTCTTCCTGCGGTGATGGGTCTTCGGCGGGAAACAATATACTTAAAATGGGTTGTTGCTTGCGGCTGGTTTTAATTGCATGGTGGGCGGTGGTTTTTGGTGGTGGTTTATCTGGTGTTGGCTTTTGTTCTCCTAATAATATTTTCGGTGGATCATTTCTAAAGGTGGTGTATGATGTTAAAATATCTGGATTTTCTTTGTTTGTTTCATTGGAGCTTGTAGGTGTTATATCGGGGGTATCATATAGTCCTGGTTTATTAGCTGTAGTTTTCTGTATATCTGGTGGCGGGTCGTTGGGTGTTGGGTTCCGGGTTTTTTGTTGATTCAAACCTATTGCATGTGCTAGTGTATAATTTGTACTTACTTGTTGAGGTGGTGGTTTATAATTTCTGTTGTAATTGTTTTGAGTGTTATCATTATTTGTGTTAAATCGATCACGGCCATAATAATAATTTCTTTCATAGGTTTGCTGTGGATATGGTTTGTTTGACGATTCTGAAAACTTCTATTATTCCAGCTGTTATTTTGATTATGATTATAGCGGCGTTTAAATTGAGGGGTAGATCGTGAGCAATCATATGGTACTGATTCATAATTTTGGCTGTTATACTGATTAAATTTTGAGTTATGTTGATTTTGTGCGTATCTCTGGTCTGAACGGTGGTTTGATATTGCCATCACAGACTGTATGCCATATAAATGATTTATCAGCTGTTTGCAATCAGTAATGGGTTGTGTGGCGAGTGCCATTCTAACTTGATACGGTAGCTTCTTTAAAATAATACTTGCTAATGCCGATTCATTAATGGGCTCGCTCAATTGAGAATTTTTAAACTGTAGGGCAGTGACGAAAGTGGTACATGCACCGTCTAAGTTAGGGTTGAACTCGCATGATATGATGTCCGCTAGCACGTCCAACTGTTTACTTCTGCTCCAATACTGTTCCAGGAAGACAGCTACAAACTCATCCAATGATGTAAATTCATGGGCTCTACTCCGAAAGAACATCAGGGGTTCGCCAATCAATAAATTAGTCAAACGAAGACGCCAAAAATTCCAAGAGGTAGGTGCAAGAGTTTGTACTAATTTTATCTGATCAATGAATGGTTGAGGTTGCAAATGGCGATCAGTATTATCAAATTTTCCTAGTCCTTGTAATATACTATGTACGTTGAGGTTGTCTGTTTGAATCCCTTGAGGTTGTTGTTGAATATGATTTTCTAATGCTGTTATTTTTTCCTGTGTTATCTGCCATTGACTATTATGTGTAATTTTATTTGCGTTTACTTCTTGATTTAATTGAGTCAGAGTGGATTTTTGAATTAGTAGAGTTCCATTTAAAGCTTTACAGGTTTCAGTGTTTTGATTGATGCTACCTTGCAGTTGGTTCATTTTTGTGGACATATTAATCTGTTTGTTTTGTATTTCTTTAATATTGTTAATATTTTTGTCAACTGTAGTTGTTAAGTTTTGATTGGCAACGGTAATTTGTTTATGGATTTCTTGGTGGCAATCGGCCTTAATGTTATTGGTTATATCCTGAATAGGTGTAGTGATTTGTGTATTTAGGTTATCTATCCTTTCATTGAGTTCACATGTAACCGTATCCAACCTTTCCGATAATCCTGCCGTAACTTTATCCTGACTTTCTTTCTGTAGATTTATCATTGCTTTTAATTCTTCCCTATGATTCTCTACTTTAGCCTCAATAGTATCCAACCGTCGTTCTACTGATTTTATAGCGCCCGCTGTCTCTTTCATGCCCTGTTCCATTGTTTGCTTATTTGCCTCTTTCATTTCCACATTCTCTTTTTTAATCTCTTGCATCATTTTGTCCATTGTGTTTTGTAGCATAATATTGAACATACTGCTAGTTTGTTCCATCATTACTTTTTGAAAAGGATCTAGCTCTGTGACTGAAAATAGACTTTGTTTGCTCAGATGTGACTCGGCCTCTGGAGATGCGGGTTCGGCAGGCTGCTCCTCGCCCCCTTCAAAGTTGATCTCTACTATCCGTTGATTCAATGGTGTGTCAGCGGCGTCGATTCGAGTGGATGATAGAGGTTGCAGACCTGGTGGATCGAAGACTATCGACCCGACGCTTCCTGGTTCCCTTTCTCGTGGCGTATTGGCATCTACCGTGGTGGGGTTCGATGTGCTTGGAGTCGACAAAGTGGGATCTGTGCAACCGCCGTACATATATGAAACTTCAGAGTTTGCGGGAGTGTGATTCATTATGTCAAATATGATAAATGCTAATTAAACAGTGACAAAAATGATAAGCGAGAATGCTTAAAAAAAAAAAGACACAAATCGGGACTTACAGTGAACAGTGATGTGTAAAGTGTTTGGATACTCTTACAACAAGGTATTTATACTTAAGTTTTTTACAATGCTCTAGCGCCCCCAATGTTTTGTTGATTTACTCTTGGCTAGTTTACAGGCTGCGACTTATTTTCCAACCGGCTTAAACACCTAATATATTTTTGACTAGAAAGTAATAGCAGTTTAGGCTTGTAAAATATAATCTCTCTTTATAAACATGTAAATTTTTCACAGTACTAATAATATAAATTTCTTTAAAACATATAATTTCTCTCTATTTAAAGCTCTTGTTTCCCCAAAAAGTAATACAAATTTCCCTTCGCCAGTTTTCCTCACAACTTGTATAAGTTATATATAATTTTCAATATGGTTATTGACTTAATTTCAAATAATTATTTAATGAGCTTGGCTCTCATCATCAGTCCCACGTTGGTACGACATGTCTTTGTGCCGTATCCGTGGCCTATCACGTTGGGCGACATGTCTTTGTGTCACGTTATTCTTTATATTTAAATAACGATTAGCCTCCTGCTTGGCATCAGTCGGTAAAGCATGAGATTTAATATAATTAGGTCGTGGTTTTCTAATAGTATTCAGTCTTAAAAAATCTTGATAGGCCTAGATATGGGCTTCTCCAATAACTCTTGTAATTCAATAAATAATAAATATATATATATAAATGATACTTATATTATAGTGTTGAGGAATAAAAAATAAATTGCACACCATGAAAAAGTCATACATATATTACATAAATAATGCAAAGATCAATCGAGGCAAAAAATATATATAGAGCGATAAAAAAAATATAATATAAAAAATAGAACAATAATTGAAATCAATAAAATATCACAGGCTAACTTTATATTCTAGATTTATGGCACGAATCATTACCATGTGCCTTTATCTTAAAATCATATGCATTCTTTTGCATGTAGCTGCGATATACGCTTGCCAATACTTGTCGACTTGGATAATTCAATCAAAAAATGTGTGCTCTAAGATCAGCTTGATAAATTAGCCACTAATAATCCAAATATATATTTATATATTAAAATCTCTAGTATTTAGTAGATTTATTTGTATCTAATATACATTTTTTATCTCAGGGTGCAAGATTCGGCACCTGACGGAATAGGTAGAGCCATTCATCTAGTGAATTAGAACTATGATAAATTATCGCAAATTGTATTGCAAAAAATTAAATATTGTATGCATACGTTTGATAGCCTAGATTTCGTACTTCTTTGATTAAATAGAAATTTCTAAAATATTGATCTATATTTTTCTTTCAATTAAATACCTTTAATACTAATTTTTTACTTGCGCAAGTATTACTCTTATTAATTTCTCAATTTATAATAACCCTTTCGGCGAGCTAGCTTTGATCATCAGATTAATTCGAAGCACTAGGGCGCCCATCACTAAATTCAAATTTAATCACTCACGTGTCGAAAATCTTCTTGTAAGCCGCCGATGTCGATCCAACTCCATGTGGTCCGGGAATATGGTAGCCGGAATCGTCTCCTCCAAGGGGTTATAAATTTAATTAAAAATGAAAATGACTTCTGCTTCACAATAGCATCACGAAATCTTTTAAGAAATTAAATAATTTACTTTAACTTTAACTTTTACAAAATCATTAGTAAGGTACTTCGCTCTAAAATATTTGGGGTCCTCTTATGGTGGCATTTGGCTGGCGAGTGCTGGTTCTTCCTTCTCAAGTTTTACAGATCCTCTTTCCGACTTTCAAATTAGCATAAAATTTAAATATCTCAGTCCTCCGCCATTAAGTTCAAATAGATCTTACAAAAAATGCCAAAATATTGCTTAGATTATATGATTAATAATTTCTTTGCATTCGAGCCATATCGATAACATAGATTACACAAACTTATAATACAAAAACTAGTACATTTATATAAATATATAGAAATATTTTTGAACTGGCCTACAGTTGCCGCCTATTAACTACCGTTTTACTATTGGTGCATGCAAATTTTATTCGGTATTCATGCGCCTGGTAACTCTTATTTCCTGAATACATTAAATTATTTTTATTTGGTTTTTTATTTATGCTCTTTGCATGCTAGTTAATATTCTATACATTAATATTAATTCCATGCTACTTAATAATTAGCCACGTGGACAGGTGTTTTTTCCAATTGCACACCATCTGATTGCAATAAAGCTCTGCCAAGGGGTTTTGGTCAGATTCTACGTTCTTCGGTTTGATCGATCTCTAGGTCACCGATCCGTGAATACATGTACATAACCTCAATCTTCAAATATTTTATATAATAATCTATTTATGAGCAATAAACTCCCTTCAAATCCTTTTTAGGTTCTTGTACCATTTAGCCAGAACAAGCTGATGCTATCTTATCTTAGTTATTATCTATTTGGCGATATTAGCCAGTTACTTTATTTCAGACCTATTACTGTTTCTGTTAGGGCTTTTAGTCTACCCAGATTTAATATGTTACAATGTATAATTCAAATATTGATGATTTTGCATCAATGAACTCTGATTATATCAGAATATACATTGTATGTTTAGTGAAAAGCATCTAACAAAAGGTAGATCAAAGTCAGTTAGGCTATGTTGGGCTAGTTGGGACTTGCATGAAAAACATGCATTTAAACATTAAATATAAAATTTTTATTGTTATTGATTGTTGATTTTATGATAGAAGCCTCTCGCTGATAACACAACATGAAGATGCTCATCATGCATGTCCTACCGTTGATGGCCAGCCTCACACACACACACACATCGATTCTTGGACGGACGACAGTTTTCCTTCCTTTTACAGATTCCGTATTGTGATATTACATTCTCTTAAGAAAAAACAAGGTGAATGTTTAAATGAGACAGGTTTCTGTAGAGGCTAGGAACAATGTAAACAAAATGAATCTTCCTTTGCAATGCATTCTCAAGTGGACTTGACTGACTTTTCTGAACAGATTGGCTACTTTGAACAAAATGAGGAACTAATGGTTCTGTTGAGTGTTTTTGCGCTTTCAATTGCCCAAGCTTTGTGGAAATTATAATTTGATTTGCTCTAAACTGGAGCTCTTATTCATGGGCATTAAATCCATTCATGATTTCTCAAGATATTGATAAATGGAACCGGTAACTTTCTTTAGGTGGTAGGTGAGAACTGTCAAACCTTTTTGGACAAAATTTGGTAGAACGGCAGTATATAAATCAAGAATGTCTCACAGAGTCTCATAAAAACAATAGTTTTGCTACGTGAGTCAATCACAGCGATAACTAAGGAAGTAACAAAGTATTCCAATATTGGCAGCAGCTGTAAATGAAAAACAAAAATCTCAACCGCATATTTCCACTTCAAGTATTTCAATTTTGACATTCACTACAAAAACCAACTGTGGTCAACAAGCCTCCATCTCTCAAACTTTTCAATCGATATTCCCACATCAAGTAGTATTCCATTATTGGCACAATACGTTCATGAAAACAATTTTTCAATCAGTTGAGAACAATCCAACTCCATTCCAATTAAATCGCACGCCCAACTTTTATTTCCGTTCTATATTTCGGATTATGTGCGGTTGCGTATTTCCAGGAGTGGCGGTTGAAAGAATAGTATGGAATACGGAGCAATCCAACGATGAATTTTTCAACTTTGATCCGTTAAGTTTCACGTTAGATCGCGATTGTTTGGAATTTTATGAATGAAGTACTGAAATTGTCCCAACCAATGAATGAGAAGTTGGACTGAATATAGGGAGTCTGGTGATTTGTCTGCGGTTACAATCCACTCATTTTTCTCGTTTACTCACGGAAACTGACACTGAACAATACACGGATTACTCTTCCGTCGTCACCGGAAGTATGTTTTTAATCATTTTTATTTCTATTTCCGCGTTGTTCCTCTTGTCAGCTCTCTTCCCTTTTCAGCTCGTTCTCGCCATCATTATTCTCACACCCCGTTCCACTTTCTTCTATGTCTCGTTCCACTTTCCATACCATCAAACCCCGCGTTTCTTGTCTCCATTCCACTACGCATTATTATTCATCACCCCTCTTGTAGTTATTATTCATAACCCTTGTTCTTACCCTTCATTTCTTCTTCCAGTTGAGGATTAAATGAACATAATGCTCATTATAACACCCTAATTGGAGTCATTCAATTACTACTGTACCACAGAATTCATTCAGTTTTCATCACGATAACGATCATTCCGTACAACCACAGACAAAAAGAGAATAGAGAGACTAATCCTTTGTCTTTTCCATGGTATATCATTAACACCTTGATTTCAATTATCAATCTAATTTTTTTCCATTATATATATATGGCCAACAACTGGCTTGGCCATGTATTTAGACACAACGAATTCACGTTATGAATACTGGAAGGTATAATAATTCGACTAAGGGCTCGTGGAAGACCCCGGCTACAATATCTGAAGCAAGTTACCAAAGATCTAGGGATCCAGAGCTACATCCAACTGAAAAGTACAGCTCTGGACAGAGAACGATGGATAGCTGCCTATCTATCAAATGATTGAAGCTAAGGAAGAAGATCGCCAAATTACACGAGTTGAATTGATTGACTCCATTCTCACCGAAACTGGTAGTTCTGTTTATATCTTACATCTAGTTCTTATATGTTAAGCATCTTCCTGTTTTACAAGTCAAATGACTATTTCTAGTAGTTTTATTCAATATCCACAAATATCGATCCCGTATGATTTTTCATCTATGTAACATCACCATCACTGCTATACTACTCTACAAGAGTTTCAAAGTCTGATTTATTTGCACTGGTAACTTTATTGGAAATCATTCATCGTGACTTGGTAACTTGGTGATGAAGAAATGCTCCAAACTGGGATAGCTGTGGCTATTTGGAAATAAGTTGATTTTCTACTTATCTGATATTAGTTGATCGATCAACGTTTGTGATTCTAATGACAATTCTTTATCATCATGCTATTATTGGAATCTATAATCATTGAAATCTGTGAATCCGTGTGTGCTTGAATGAAAATATTATCGCAAAGATTTTTATAGTTTCAGGATTAGTTTGAATTTTTCTTTGAAAGAATCAACTCCAGTATAATTCCAAATCAATCCATATTCCGACAGTAATTCAGTTAGGATCTATAAATTGTCAAATGGAAAAGCCATAATACTTTTATCAACAGCTTTTCACTCGACCATTATCACCCTTAGGCTATCTATATTCCCCTCAAAATAAACCACTTAGTGAAATGAATAGCTCCTTCAACCTCAGAATTCAACAGAAGCACCATATATATTCCACATGATCAAATCTGCGGTCTTTTCTGTTCCGAATGATCAAAAGACATCGTTTCCTTTCCAATGTGGCTCACTGTTGAATAATAACTGCAGACTGACACATGTCTGTGTGTGTGTGTGTGTGTGTGTGGTTTGTCACAACCGATCTGTGTACATGATGCTGTTGTTGTTGTAAAGTGGTCTTTGGGGAGTCTGTGAGAGGGAGATAGAGAGTGTGTGAGACAGAGAGGAAGAGGAAGGTGTAGAGCAGCTTTGTTACTGGTTAAGTTGACCACGACTGTGGAAGCAACCATGGAGAGATTCTCTCACCATGTCAGATTCCTCCATATGAATAACATCATTGCTTTCATTCAAATCAATGCTGGCAGTTTTAAGTGAATCTTACTCCAGGCAGCAGAATTCGAGCGGAGAATCTAGTTCATAGGCGAAGCGATGAGAAAACTGACTGGCTGACTGCAGACAGCGGATTTTGCGGTGGGAGTGGGAGGATGGATTAGGCGACTGGCAGATTGAGAGAGATATCAGCAGAGAGCAGGCTGCACTTCCCATCGTTAAAACACAATTTTGACCTCCCTTTCGGAGCCCACACGATTACTGAATAGGAGCAACTCCTGGCACTGGCGGGGGAAGGGATGTTCCCGGAACATTGCGGGAAACTTTGAAGCCAAATAGGGGTGAGAATGCTCCCCAGGTTCACGAGTAGACCCCTGCCAAAGGGTCTCACTGACCTCAACCGATTCCGACCGGATATCATCTCTCTCACTCACTCCCCTCCCCTCTTTTTATCATTTTATCACTCACCCCCACACTTCCGGACTCACACATGAGGTGGGGGGACACAGTTCAGTTCATATACTTCAAGTACCACCATCAGAGTCAGCTTTCTCCCTAAACGCTTGCCTTTCTGACTTGCTTTTATAGGAAGTGAATAGATTCGAGTGTTAACCGGCCGGATCATTCCTATTCAATATTCAACTGAGAGGTCTCTGTACTATCAGATCACAGAGCTTCCATGATGGGTGCATTACTGTATCATATTGTTATTCATTTACTTATTTGTTTGTTGATAGAATCACAAATCATATGAATATGATCGGGATAGAACAACAGGCATAGCCCAAAACTATTCTGTTCCCAAATTTTGTTTAATTTTTTCGCTTACATGTCCGAAAAAATGAGCTATGTTCTTACTGTGGGATGTTGAAGTTCAATTTCTGTCCGAAAATATATTTATGAGCTGAAAATTTGTATTATAATAGTTGATTTCCATAGTGTTTACGAGTTTGTGTTTCTTGAATGGTTCCAAATTTTCTTAAATAACTCAATATTATTCGTTATAAGTGGTAATTGAGTGGAATATTTCTAATACATTTATTAATTCACGCCATCTAAATTCAAAATTTAAAGTTTTCATGTTTATTCTGGACTAAAATTTTATAAAAATTGTACAAGTGAAATACTAACCTTATCTTGGACTTTGTCACCTTTAAATTTGGAAGAAAAATACCACAAGGACTATCTTATTATTTTATCTTCCAATGTTATTACATTAGTGTCATTTGCATTGTAAATAAATAAAATAAAAACATAAAATAAATTGAACGAAAATCCAAATTTCCATCTGTGAAAATTTTGAATTTAGAATAATTATTAAAACATCAAATTATAGTCAAATATTGCACTCAATATCACCTCACTTTCAATATTATCATAGAGAAATAATAGCATAAGTAGATATCCCATGGTATAGGGCGTTTATGTCGCAACTGTTACTGTTATCTCAAGCCGATAGTTCATGTAATCTTTTCCCGTGACACTGATAGTCTCTCATATTGTGCCGTTCATACACTCTCACCCCAACAAAACAGTAAAATTCGACAATAATCAACAGTAATCGGCTTGAGATAACAGTAAAAGTTGCGACATAAACGCCCTATACCATGGGATATCTACTTACGCTATTGTTTCTCTATGATATTATTCACTTTGATTAAGTTATTTCAGAAGATTTTGAAGCCAAAAATACACACAACTTTCCACTAGGCACAGCTGTTGAATACAGTGCTCACAATAATCAAAACGTATTAAATTTTGCAATATTTTCTTTGAAACTGAGGTTGAAAAAATATTTTTTTTCAAATTGCAAATTTTGGAATCATATTGAGGGTATCTCGGAACAGATATAATTTATCATTAATTGATTAATAATTTATATAATATAATTTATCATCATCTTCCTGTCTCATTCACTTCGTATGTTGACTATAGAACATTCAACTCTGTTGCTGTTCTTATCCATTAAAATAACTCTGTTGCTGTTCTCCTATAAAAATAATTATGGATCCGCTATAAAGCTGGGTTTTCGTTTGTGTGTAAATGCCGTCGTCGGCCATGACAGGGTGAGATCTCAGATTGAGTAGATTCAAATTATCTAAATGAGCTGAAGAATTATGTACGATTATGTTTTAATGGGGGAGGTTGAATTTATACTTTTTTTACTTCCAAGTGGCAATATGTTGATATTATTAGAAATGTTTTGATTCTTGAATAATAAACACTAATCATAAAAGTTGTTTGATCAGCTGTTTTAGCACACTTGAAATTTCAACAATGTTAATGTCAACAATGCTTGTCGTCGTCGACTGCGGAAGTTTACGCACAAACGAAAATGCACCTTAACGTTTGATTTGTCAACCAGATGATTTGTTTAACATCTACACTCCGATTTTGTATCAAAACTTCCTCTCCCCTGTATTTTTCCCTGAAATTCCATTTCTATATTCAATTTTCAATTAATTTCGAATCTTACATCATCTTGTTATCAGAGATGTTGGTAGCTCCCCCAAGAATCGGTGTACTTTAGTCAGTACAGATGAATTATTTTTTGTTTCTCTCCAAAACATCTCCCACCTCAATATTGCACAAAAAAGTTCTCCCTCAATTCTTATCTTACGTGCACTAGTATGCTTACAATCAAAATCAAAACGTATCAAATTTTCCAATGTTTTCTTTGAAACTGAGGGTTAGAAAAATACTAACAAAATTTTGAAATCTTATTGAGGTTATCTCGGAACAGTCAGGCATTGCTACTATACGAAAAGAAGAATGAACTTTCAAGGTGCCACTCAATCCACAAAAATGATAATTACGGCAGGCCTACACACGATTGTTACAAACACGATTATTGTGAAACAACCATTGATGAGTTCAAAAAGCTTTCACTTCTTCAACTGTTGCAAAAATTGACACATGAAAGCATTATCGATTGCCCGCTGAAAGCCACTGTTGGAATGGGACAACACAATACATATAGAACACAATAATAATGGATAGGAAGAAAGCGGTGGCGGTCTATATATTTAGCAACAGACTGTTTATAGCCGTTAATGTTCAACCGATAATGAATTGCCGCGAAGCCATATATAATCATCAACATATTTGCTCGCGCTGACAAAAGCGAAAACTGTCCCGGCGACAGGAGGGGGTGGGGTTGGGTGGTAGGGGGTTATCATTGATTTATTGACTCCATAATAAACACAAATGGTGGAACGGTGAACTGTATTACATCAACAAGCCGCGATTTGATAGGTGTGAGAAGTGTTTGAGTGCCCCTCAATTCAACCCCCTTTCTAATAGACCCCCCGAACTACCCCTATCCATAACACCCCTCATAATAAACACAAAACACATTTCATTTATGTCAAACAGGTCATTGAGCATTCGGTGTTATTGAGGCTGAGTTACACCGGCATAAACTGTTTAATGATGTTGTATTGAGCTGAATGGTTGATGTCATTTGTGCATTTAGTTGTAGCTCATTTTGTAACTTTAGGAGCAGAAGTGGGGACATGTGAAGATTTTTGATGAACGATCATCCTCCATCAGAGGTTTGTGGATGATGATCAACCGAAATTCATGGAGAGGAGCACAGATGTGTTTAGTTAATCTATGAAAGGAGTCGTAACTGTACTATGAACTCTATCATAGTACATAGTACTATATGTTCTATGATAGGAGTGATGTGTTAACTCCGCCTGATTAGTAGAATTTAAATTTCATCGTCCTTTGAAGAGAACTGTCTTCAAATTAATGAGGATAGTTGTTTGGTACAGCCTTCGTCTATACTTCAATGAACAAGTTCCATCAATTCGAGAATGATTCTCATGTATTCATCCAATGATAGAAATTAAACTGGAGTATTCTTGTTTAAGAATCCTATACTATTAAACGAGCAACTTCTGTTTATATATGTTTAGATGTTTAGATGTTCAGATGTTTAGATGTTTGAATGTTCAGCTGTTTAGATGTTTAGATGTTTGGATGTTAGATGTTTAGATGTTTAGATGTTTGATGTTGAGATGTTTAGATGTTAAGATGTTTAGATGTTAAGATGTTTAGATGTTAGATGTTCAGATGTATAGATGTTTAGATGTTTAGATGTTTAGATGTTTAGATGTTTAGATGTTTAGATGTTTAGATGTTTAGATGTTTAGATGTTTAGATGTTCAGATGTTTAGATGCTCCTATACTATTAAACGAGCAACTTCTGTTTATATTTATGTTTAGATGTTTAGATGTTTGGATGTTTAGATGTTTAGATGTTTAGATGTTCAGATGTTTAGATGTTTGGATATTTAGATGTTTAGATGTTTAGATGTTTAGATGTTTAGATGTTTAGATGTTTAGATGTTTAGATGTTTAGATGTTTAGATGTTCAGATGTTCAGATGTTCAGATGTTCAGATGTTTAGATGTTGTGATGAATTTTTCAAATAGACCTCATGAGAAGAGAGAAAAATTGTGATTACCCTTTTAAAATGAAAGAATTTGCTAAAGGAATAGTTAGCGACCGAGCGATAAAGCTTCCTTATCAGTAACTGTATATCAGATAAGAGTACCGTTCTGTACTGCATATTTTCTAAAGAATTATTTAATAAAATTATAATTATTCTGCAAATTGAGCACGAACCATTTATGAACTACTCATTGAATTTTGAGGTTACACTTTGTTTACTATTGATCAGATGTTTTAAAGCAGCTCAAACACAGCTGACTGATTCAACATATTGTAAAATGTCATGCCAGATTCCATGCAAGCTGTAATATTATTTCTAAAATTAAAAACTATCAATAGAGGACCAAGAATTTCGAATAAAAAATAAAATGTATGTATTATTGTTGAAATTATTTATTATTTAAGAAACTGTATTATAATGTCAAGTATTATTGTAACTAACTAGGTCATAGCATGAACATTATATTATTGATAAAAGCAGCAGAAATTAATTATAACAGTCTCAAACATAATAAGAATTGTATAAGAATATTAAATTATTAATTATTGTTTCAACTGAACCACATGGTGATTGAATCTCTTTGGCCAGTCTAAGCCAATCATAGTGCATAGAAATAGCACCAAAAAGGTGATCGTTTGAAAACAACATATGTTAATCTGTTATCAGACAACAAACCTGCCTTATCATATATGCTAGCACATGTACATTGTACAAGGGGAACTATGTCTAGAAGATTAAGTAGTTTTAAGAATTATACAAATTGAATTATTATCGTAATTAAAGGAATTATATTCTATTGCTTGCCACTGACGTCACGTCTACGTCACAATCGTTCTACCAATGGCAAATTTTCATGCAAATTTATTACACCGAGATTCTCAGAAAAAAGATTCTAGCCAAGAGGCTTAGAAAAAAGACTTCACTTCCCTTTTGAAATCCTCACCGTTCAGACCTCGTTAAAGTTACCAAGACCTATTCGTAAAATTTTCGTTCGATTTTATATGTTTTATTTGTGAGCCAATATTTTAGGCTATTCCATTTGTTATTCGTAAATCCATTTTCATCAATCGATAAATCAAAAGTTTAAAGTTAAATTATCCCTTAGTTAATTTGGTGAAGGAGATATTAAATTAAAATTCCACACTTGCTGAGACCGAAGCCTGGACCCGCCGCCAATCAAACGATTTTGATCTAAAGAAGAAAACCACGACCGTCAAGGAGTTTCACGTGAGTTATAAGTTTAAAGGGGCACCAATCTACGCTTCGAAAATACTACAGTGCAGAAAATATAAATTTTTTCTTCGTTAATTATTGGCCACGCCGACAAGCGCTTATTAGTTATTAAGAGCCTAGAATTTATTCAATATAGAATTTATAAGAACTCGTAGTTGATTAACTATCCTCCGCTGCCAGAACTATGACCCCGAACATTTTTTAAAATATTTTATAATTTATTTTCACCATTTTTTCACAAACTGTTAAATTTTATCAATTGTAAAATTCTGTCGAATCATGCATGGTGTCATGCAAGCGCAAGAACATTTTTAACTCTTTTGTTAATGCTAAATTATTATCAATCTGTAAATCAAATTCTGAATCTGCACTGTGTGATCATATATTTTATTATAATATATTTCAATTTTGTTAATTCATCTTCTGAGTTCGATTATTTCTTAAGCCTGTCAATTATTGTATCTGATACGTTCTATATTATCAAGAACCGATCGAATACGATCATTGAAATAATTGAATTAAGCTGGATATTGGAACAGGTCTAAGTGGATGTATTGTGTGGGGTCAGATCGAGGTATTTATTCTCTGTCCTTACCTGCTCATATATCAGCTTTTATCTGTTACCAACCTCGACTTAGGAGCGAATACATCAACTGTACAGCAGATGCAACCGGAGATCATATAATTTCCTACAATAGAGCTTAAAACCCGACAAGACTCTGTTCTCGAAATATATTCCGAACGATATCTGGTCCTTGCACCCTATCTTAATCTTCGGAACTTATTAGAGACGCAGTCCCGTAAATTATCTACATCGGGATTTTTGCTCGACCTGTATGATTTTGTATGCTCTTTCATCACAGGTAATAATTTTAAGGTATCCGTATTCAGTGTTTAGCGATCGCTACACTACTTATAAAAATTTCATCACCATACAATCTGTCATAAGAAGAATCAAGGGTGAGCGAGCGTTTAGGCCTCCTGCGATTCCGACAATTGTATTGATTCTTGTAGTGAACCAATCAGTCTTGTGTATACTTAGCGTCCACGCACGCAGTTACAAAATTTATAACCTCAACACCGTTGATTCAGTGCAAGATTCACTCTACGTATTGAGGCGAGTAAAAAACCGCTTTACATGATTTGCCGACCCAACGTGAGGCATTTAAATACAGCACTACATGATTTGACCAGTAACGTCGGACTATTTACATTCCACATCTGATTCTTTATATGTGTATCGACTTATCCTTGGAGGTGAGAGTGACTCCCCCAGGAAACGCTTTACAATGTTTAGATGTTTAGATTTTTAGATGTTTAGATGTTTAGATGTTTAGATGTTTAGATGTTTAGATGTTTAGATGTTAGATGTTTAGATGTTTAGATGTTTAGATGTTTAGATGTTTAGATGTTTAGATGTTTAGATGTTAGATGTTTAGATGTTTAGATGTTTAGATGTTTAGATGTTTAGATGTTCATATGTTTAGATGTTTAGATGTTCATATGTTTAGATGTTTAGATGTTCATATGTTTGTATTTCACCAGATCTCGAAAACGGCTCCAACGATTCTCACGAAATACAGAACATAGTAGGCTCATATTATAAAGATTCGATTGCACTATGTCTCATCCCTGGGAAAACTCGCTGAAGGACATAAATGGATAATTATTATTCATCCTTGGAAAAACAGCTGATAATAATTATCTCGTCGTCTGTTGGTGATGGAAGTGTGTGGGCGAGTTCATGTGTGTGGGACTGTGTCAAAATTATGACTCAGCTGTTGAACTTATGATGCAATCATTCAATCAGGTACTTAGTGCCGGTTGCAAAAAAGCATCTCATTCCTGGGAATACTCGCTGAAGGACATAAATGGATAATTATTATTCATCCTTGGAAAAACAGCTGATAATAATTATCTCGTCGTCTGTTGGTGATGGAAGTGTGTGAGCGAGTTCATGTGTGTGGGACTGTGTCAAAATTATGACTCAGCTGTTGAACTTTTGTAATCATTCAATCAGGTACTTAGTGCCGGTAATTTCTTCACCTATGCTTTTGTAATCCAGAGCAAAGCTCGGTCCCCGATATTGATTATTGATATAAAGAAAGATGACTAGATGATTAAAGAATGTTATTTTATGCCGTGAAAATCTCATTTTCTGCGTTTCAGCATGATGGATGGCAGAGATAAAATTACATTCGAGTTGGTGTCAAATAAGGCAAAATTTTTGAACAGGTCACTCCCGTCTTATCGAATGGGCACGTTAAGTTGTCGGTCTCAGCTGAAGTATGACAGTCGTAAAGTCCATTGACGGCTTAAATGATATATTCAGGCGAGGTGGAACTTCCGTCAGGAACTCCCCACCAATAAAAAACATACGAATATTTGACTTGAATTAATCAATATGAAAATGAAAAGAATTATCTATACTTATAATTTCCAGAGAATTAAAAGTTAATCAAACCTCATCCATTCTTATAATTTCCAGAGAAATGGTTATTTGAAGATAATCAAACCTCATCTATTCTTATGATTTCTATTGATATAAGAATTCTCAAATAATATTATTATCAAGGCCTAGAAATTCATATTTCAACCCCAATAGAGCTAAGTCTAAATTCCAATTCGATGTCTCATATGAAAACAGGTGATACATTTAATGAAAATTGAAAAATTGGAGAGGCGTGTCTTATATGTTATATTCCAATCACTTTCGAAAGTGATTATATTCCAATCAATTTTGAAAGTTTTTAGGTTTCGAATAATGAATTAGAGGCTGCAGATGCTCTAAACCTGTCGCCTTCACACAAATATTATGTAAATCTCCAATATATAAATAGTAGACTATGCAGATTATAGTAAAAAAAATAATAATAACATCGTGTGATCTGGCTGGCTCAGGTCTGGTGTCGGAGGTAGCAACTGATCAATTTCAGGGCCTCTGACATGACCTAACGACTGCTTTTTAGGCAGTCGGGACCGACGGTTAACGTGTCCATCCGAAACACTGGAGTGGCCCGAGAAAAATATCTTTCCCGGGATGGGATTCGAACCCGGGCCTTTGGATTACAAAGCCAGCATCTAATCCACTCGACTACAGCCACTCCCAGATTATGGTGTTATAGTAAACAATACTAAGAAACTAAGATAATACTTCACTCATTAAGTTTTAGAGACATGGACAACTACAACTGATCATTTGAACAGAGTGATTGAAAGCTATAATAATTCTCCACTTTTCAAAGTATTATAACTAGTAACTCTGTGAACAGTAGACCTCACGCAGTATTCTTATCCACAAGTACCTTATTGAAACTATAGACCTTATGGAAATACAGAAATAGACTGGCTTCTTCACACATCTGTGTAATCATTTGTCAGCTGATTTATGATGAATAATTAGTCTGATTTTTACTGTAATATTGGTGTATGAAGGAGGCTCCCTTTTCCTTTTATATATATTATCTTTGAAATGCAAAATTTCCAAAAACCTTGTATTAAGTCGACGCGCAATTAAAAAAAGAACATACCTGTCAAATTTCATGAAAATCTATTTCCGAGTTTCGCCGTGAATGCGCAACATATAAACATATAGACATTTAAACATTCACACATTTAAACATTAAGAGAAATGCCAAACCGTCGACTTGAAACTTAGACCTCACTTCGCTCGGTAAATTATATATTGTAAGAAACTAAAAACAGTAGTTATTTATTTCAGAGTCACTATTTGAGAGATAACAGCCTGGTTGTAAAAAATCCCGAAGAATTTCAACCTTGATTAATTTCCACGAGAACTAATGATAGGAGACTTCTTTGCTGAGAAACTTTCTTTAATTGATCCTCGTTGCATTAAATCATGATTAAAATCAACAGGCTTTTGTGCAACCGGGCCAAGATATTTCGAGAGATCATGAAATAGGAAAAAAAACGTTCAAATAAATGATTTATTCCATTCACTCACTTGAAAATGGCATTAAGATGTTAAAACATGTTGTGATTAAAACTTTCTTTGATTGATTCTCGTTGTATTCATCATGATTAAAATTAACAGGCTTTTGTGCAACCAGGCCAAGATCTATTAATACTTATCAAGAGATCACGAAATAGAAAAAAAACTCTCAAATGAATGATTTATTCCATTCACTCACTTGAAAATGGCATTAAGATGCTAAAACATTATGTGAATAGAAGTTTTCAATTAAGGGTACTTGAATTTTTTCCTGATAAATAGGAGTAGCCTCCACCAAAAATTTGATTATCAAGAGTAATGTACGGATGCCAATAGAAAAAGAAGTATTCATTTAGCGCGTAATTAGCAGTTCTAATTTTACAAATGAAGTGATTTTGTGCGTGAACCTTACAAAATAACTTATCAGGGACGATCATTGGAAAATCAGTGGAATTATAGTACCTCTGCAACTGCTGTAAGAAAATACGCGTATCCAACAATTTTAGCTGACTGCTTATAGAAGCTTGTGTAGTTTCTTATCCAATCATAGGCCTATGCTGCATAATTCATAAATTACAGAGGCTAGAAAGAGGTTGAGTTGAGACGACGAACGCCATTCGAGGGACTTTCGTGGCAGGACTCCATTAGATGAGGGAAAATCACACAATTACTGCTGGTCTGGCTGTTTTCGCCATTGTGATTCCGGCTTCTATTGCCCACATTACGAGCACTCGGCTCCCAAAATAAAGCCCCGGTGAGATGCTATCATGCCGGCTATTAGAACCCGGCCTCGCCACCTCGCTCCCAAAACTAGCCAATCTCAGGTAACTGGCAGGGATGAGTTTGTTCATCCTCCCGAGACTCAACCTCCTATCGGGAAGAATCGAGGAGGGAATTGAATAGTCGAAAAATTATCCGGATGTAAGGGAACAGTGGAGCAATTGTAGTGTTGAGTAGACGTTGAGAGAATTCGAATTGTACTCTACATAGTTTTTTAGTTCAGTTACATTGAATTGATGAACAAAATGATTTAGTGAATAGGTTAGATTCTATACTAATCAAGATAGAAGGCTAACAATTCTCATGCAGGAAAAAATAGTTTACCGTGAACTTGGGGGAGAGAGAATCATATTGTTCAGTGGTGGAATAACCTCTCTGCTGGTTAAGGCATACATTTGTACAAAATATAACAATTAGAGAGATTTTATCATCCCCAGAAAACGTTGGAAAAAATTAAATAGAAACATTCTCTCTATTCTAGTTCATAAGGTTTAATGAACGAATTGAACCTTATAAATAGTATGGTTTTTCATATTATTTAGTGTGTGAAGAGATAGGAGCAAGCCATGACGAATGCTCCATGCAAGAGAAAACCAATTGGGTTTAAGCTGTAGTACAGTTGTTCATTGGTCTGATTCTTCTATTTATAGTATTATGAGCCAAACCAGTAGGCAGAAAATATTCTAATTTATTCATTCATTGTACAAAACACTATAATTATAATATAGTTACGGTATAACATTGGAGGAAAAACTAGGCTGAGCCTGTACTATTTATCTCCAGAAATTTTGATAGAATGTTTATGTAATTAATTCAATGCATTCTATGAAATACAAGAATGAGGAACGTTGTGGAATACAAAAGTCAGTTTCAAGCATTCAAATGATTCCAGAACTCAAGAATGGTAAATTCATCGTTTAGTGGAACGTAGATGTTGAGAGAGTTCAAAATAAGAGTTAATTCTAATTGTTGCCAGAAGATGGCAGCACTGTTGGGTGTAATTGAAAGGCAAATATAATGAAGAGTTAGCAGACCACGCCCCCAGAAACGCTTCCAACTTCTACTCTTTCCTGATTGGTCAACAGTTTCAAATTATATTGTTTCAGATCTCAGCCAGCAGATGGCAGCACTAGTTGGGAGGATATCAGTGAAGCTTATGGGTACAACGTTAAGCTCCGCCTTTTTTTGTTCAATTGTTAGAGTTGAGTTAACGAAATATGAGTCCACGCTTCCGATCTATCTCTACCGATTGGTCGTAATTCAAAATCAATTTTTGTTTCTCAATATAGTGGATGACATAGACATATATTGGACATTAGCAGTTGAGCGAAATAATTTCATTCCTTACGACCTGGAACATGGTTGAAAGTAATCCAGTCTTTCGTAGGTTTTCTACCTTCACTGGTCTAAAATTTGCAATGTATCAAGCATACATCCACTAAGTTTGCTAGAAGATTATGCCAGCATTAATTGAATCATTGAATGATGTTTCAGCATTCTTGTCTCATCTCAACTTTATTAAATAGTTTGAAAGTAGATGACAGATAACAGAAGTACTTACTCGTAATTATTTTCTATTGTATTTCCACACTACAGTCGATTCATAGTTATGAATGTTAATATTATTATATTATAATTTCAAGTCTTACCAATCATTCTTCCTTGATTAAGAAATTTTAACTTGAAAATAAAGAAGTGTGCTTAAGAAAATGCACAAAATTATCATTTACTTCTTCTTCTGCTCCTTTTTTCATTCAAGGTTTAGGCTCTTGCCTGTTCCGACTCACAACAGTATATTATATCTTATCTTTCACAGTACTCTATTTCTACTATACAATTGGAAAAAAGTTTGACCATCCCATGTTTTATAGCCATCTTTTCCTAGGTCGACCTACATCTCTTTCTCCTATGGAGTGGTAATTTAGAATCTTCAAGGGTTTCCTCTCAATTGGCATTCTGACAATTTATTTATATCTTTGAAATAATTTTTTCTCAGAAGGATTTAGAATAATGATTTAATCGATTTTTTTCGGAATATATTTTACACAATAATCCAGAATTATGATTTATTAGCTTGATTTTCAACACACCCTAGGAGGAAACAACGAGCACTAAAACATTGTCTCTCTAAAATTCAAAGGTTTTCAGAGAGTCTATTTTCCAGAGCTCCTAATTCTAAAGCACAGCAGGAAGATTTTCATTGTCTTCTGTGTATGATATCCAAGGCAACCAAAAAAGAACCACTTTTCATGCATATGTTCTCAAAAGGACCTACAGTAGTTCATAGTTCTTGTTGTTCATAGACAAACCAAATATTATCTTCATACCAGCTTACCAAAACATTTGGCATCTCATCTTATCTGTACATATTGGCGTCAGCGTACGGTAACGCTAGGAAGCATACACATACACCATACTCACTCCCTCTCTCTCACTCACCTCGAAGCACCTCAACCCCCCCTGCCACCCCCGGGGGCAGCGTTTGCCTTGACAGCAGCGGCGTCGGGAAATTTGCGCTTTGACAAATGGAGCATGTCAAGTTGGAACAGGTGTTGATTGAAGGTGCATGCACCCCCTCGGGAAGTCCTTCCGCCACCCAAGCACATCCTGAGCCACTTTGACCAAGTCGCCGCTCAAAGGTCTCGCCTAACGCGATGAGAGATGTCCTGTTTGGTCCTTGGTCCTTGATCCTGGGTCAAACTTCTGGCCAAACTGCATTATCAGGCACTTCCTGCACCTTGTGCCGCTCCGCAAATCTCATCATTGCTTCAGGAAAAACTTTAAAATCCACAAACAACGTCCGCTCCTCGTTTATGTTTGCCTTTCGAATACTAAATCGCCTTTATAAATTCGCCAAGCTGGCACCTCTCTGACGTCAACTTCTCTTGCACTTCTAATTGAATTTACAAACTCTGTTACGATCACAGGGAATAATGGCGAGCTATGTGGCAGCTACTAATGCTACAACTACATAGTACATATTGTAAGATTCATTCTGAACTGTCAGCATTGGTAGGTAGGAAATGTTATTCATAACGAGATGCTGACAGTTTGAAGTTGATCTCAATATACTGCTCTTTGATGCTCGCTACGTCTCTGGCAGTTTCTGTTTTCACCTTTGCTGTAGTAGCTTCTGCTGCTACTCTGTAATTTTCACTCTCTCTCTCACTCTCTAACCACCCCTCAAGCGCTTTCTTGCATTCTCACTCTTTTCACACAAATCACTCACACTTCTTTCTCCCCTGAGAGAGGGAGTAGTAATGATATGATTGATTGCATACCATCTATGAACCCAGATCATGGAATTCTCTATTCACTTTCTCTCTAATTCTTCATAACTCTAAGATTCAAATCAACTAGTTTTTAACTTATTAAGTGGAGTTTCTCATTTGAACATTACTTCGAGTTATAATTCCCAACAGCTCTAATTCATCACAACCCAGTTGTGTGTTCATGGGGAGGATATTATTCTATAATACTTCCTGAAGAATCGACAATTATTTGTTGAAACAACGCCGATTTATGAAGTTATATTACAATTTTATATCAACGTTATTCTAATTGCATTTAATCTTTATTCTCATTGATTAATTATCCATACTTTGTGAAATTCGTTGAATAACTAGCATTATCGTCATTTAATGTAAATTGGTGTATAAGCCAGTACATTTAATAATATTGTCACATACATGAATTAAGAAATCTAATCTAATCTAATCTCTCACACCGTCTCACTCTCTTTCCGCCCCTCAAGCTCTTTCTTGCATTTTCACTCTTTTCATACAAATCACTCACACTTATTCCCAGAGAGAGAGAGAGAGTGGTAATCATATGATTGATTCCATACAATCTATAAACCCATAGAATGAAATTCTCGACTCACTCTCTCACTCGCCCACTTACTCAATCTTTCTTTTATCTCTCCCCGTCTAATTCTTCTTCACCTTTCTCATCATTTGAGCTGGATGTCTGGGATCTATCTCCTTTCATCATTTGTTCCCTTCTTCATGATTCCTATCACAAGGTATTTTCTCTGTTAATATTTCGCTATTATATTTCCACCATTATATTTTCGGTACCAATCCTACGATTATAAATTTTCTTATTTTTATGATGACATTGATCAATATTCATCATCCTTCTAACTCACACTCTCCTTTTCCAATGCTGTACCACAATAGGATATAAGTTACCACAATCGGATACCACAATACATATACAATACAATACAATAGGTACCACAATAGCATATAAGTTATTATCGTTTACAATGCGTTTTCTAGACTTTTGTTAATTCATCAATTCATCGATTTTTTTACAATCAATCTATCTTCTTCTTCAGGTACCTTCTCCAGGTTGGCTACCATCATGGCAATTCTTACTTTGTTTACTACTGCTCGGAAGAAATCGATCTATTTGTAAAATATAATTATAACTATGTAGTATGTTATGAATAAATTATATCCGAAGTTTCAAATTTTATTGTTTGTTGTGACAATAAGGTGTTTGCTCAACATACAGAACAAAGAAACTTGCTAGAAAAGAATGTCTATTTCCACCCTCTCCCTATCAATTTTTCTCCCTCTTCTGCCTTCTTCCTCTTATACTTCCTTACTTCTCTCCCTCTTCGTTTTCTCTCAGTCGGAAGCAGAACACATCAGCTCGGCGACAAACTGCCGAGTCTACTCTGCAGCCGAGAGCAGTATCAAGCAGCAGTGTCACACTCTCTCTTTCGCTCTCTCTCTTGAGTCTACTCAGCAAAGAGTCCCACTTTCTCTCTCCATCCGAGAACTTCTCCGACAAAATTCACGGCTCACGGCTAAATAATTCAATAAAGCAAAGATGACATTCCCGGAGGCTCGAGCTGAGTTCATCGATCGGCGTGTCGACTGTTGCAGTCTGCCGCTGCCGCGACTTGCGACTGGAGCGTGCGACAAAAAAGTTTGCCAACAAAATTAGAGCGCCTTGCAATGACAGCTTTAAATTTTAATTCGCTCAACCGGGTCAGCGCTCTTAATTTGCGATTTCGTCAAACTGTTTACATAAATATGTTTAGAGTGTGAATTTGTATGTTGGGATGTTATATTTGCGGAGGATTTATTTGATAGATGGTTGTAATATGATTTAGAAGAAGTATCTGAGATGAATAATGTGTTCGAAGATAAAAATTGAAGTAATAGGGATTTGAGATGTGGGTGTAGAGAATTTATAAAAAACAACCAATCCTTCACCAGTTTTGATACCGTTATTGGTTCAGACGGATTTTCAAATAAAAGCTGAATCTTTATTAAATCGAAGCTGCAAATGACAAGAAATTCACAGCCAATACGGCTTATTGTCTCAGAAAACTCACCTTAAAATCAGTTTGAGAACACACTGGAAGCCATGAGAATCCTCCAAATAACGAAAATCTCATCCCCTTAGCACCCCTAGAGCCCCCCAAATTTTTCGACACATTTAAATTACCCTCGCACAGAAAATTCGATAGAAGCTTTTTGCTCAACTTGGGCTATTAGTAAAGTTTGATATCACTTGGTCTCGAAGGAATGTGATATGATACTTAAAATACCAAGATAACATGAATAACTAAGATACAGCACCCATAAAAAAGATACACACTACTTTTTCATAGTACAGTATTTCATGGTAAACTTTTTCTTATAGTTTATTGTATTTTACTTGAAGTATTAAAATCAGATCTCAATTGAATTATTATTTTGATGATTATACAGCCTTGTGCACACTACTGCGATTTGCATGATGGCGACGATTTTAACTGTTACTTCAAGATTTTCTCAGCGCTTGATAGTTTGACATCTTGTGAGACTGGACTCCGCAAAAAGAACACTGCCTAAACATCCATAACCAAACTAATAATTTCAACTAGTCAACCGGCGCTAAAAAAATTTTTCTATCTCGTAGCAGTCATGCAAAATCATAGTGGTGTGATTCCAAGTATTTGTTAGTTTATGCCTTGTAATTCTATTTCGTGACACATATCAATGGGTTTATGGATAATTCATTGAATTTTCTTGAATAATTAAGATTTCTAATCAAACACAATCGAACAAGGAGAAAATCAAGTCAAGCTGTCAAAAATTCTAGATAACAGATTCAGATGAATCGCAAAAAAGTACTGGTCATAGAACATTCTCATGAATTCCAGTAAGGAACAACATAACCATTCAACAAGTTCATACCGTTCATACAAGTGGAACTTGTATCAAATAGTATACATTATACTAGTAAACATAGTCTACATTATACTAGTAAAGTAGCAATTTATTGATATGAGATAGACTTCAGTACAGGTGAATACAATACACTGAGCTGAAGAGAAGATACTAAAAAATTGCAGCAACACTATATTACAGAGTAGCGTGAAAAAATGGGCGATCGATCTCAAAAATTAGCTTCGTGAAGTAACTGGAACAACAGCGAGTGTTGATTTCATTGTGATTCGCTGTAAATTGGATAAAGATCGCACAGGAAGGATATCGGTGTGAGGCAGGTTGCATATCCACCCCTTTCAAAGCTCCCCTCATTCCGATGTAGCAACAACACAGGGCTGTTTTAATGGTGGGAAGTAGAACCTGGGCTCATGATATCTCCCACTTTCATCCGTTTTCTTCCCATGGTGCCTCACTGTATCTTCCCCCATTCAATGCCCCATGTTATTTATCGCCGATACAAATATAACCCCCATTATTGCTACCGCTGCTTTACTCCATTTGATTTGTTTTATGTGGGTTCTAACCGTATTACTTTGTTTCCGCAGTTGGCTGGCCGAATTATTATCGATTGCTTCTTGTGATAGTCTACCTGGTAGAAATCCATAGTTCAATATTATTATTATCTTCTTCAATTGCTGGTGGTGGTAATCCATAGATTACTTTATTATTATCATCAGCTATTGATAATGGTAGAAATTCATAGATTACTCATAATAATAATCAACTGGTGGTGGAAATCCATAGATTAGTTATTATTATCATCAGCTATTGATGATGGTAGAAATTCATAGATTACTCATCATAATAATCAACCATTCCTGGTGGTATTATTATCAACCTGGTGGAAGTTTGAGCTTGATGACCTTGAATTAGGTGATTGAGAATGTTTTTCCCATTGACTTTCATAATATATGAACTTAAACTTGAAGATTCTTCTCCTTTTATAGAATCAAAAGTAGGTATCTGTTGGCTCCTTGAAGACAATATGCCTCTATCTTAATTTTATTGTCTTCCGAAATCAGAGAGTATCAGTGTTTCTACTAAACAAAATTAAAGTAGCCCTATAGCAGAGAAAATCGAAATAATCTTTACTATAATATTCCCTCACTTTATGCCAATAATAATAACTCATTATGAAGTCATATTCGATTTCTCCTATAGTGATTTGGAATCACAATATTTATAATTTACTACTCACAGAATTGCTGATCTTGGTGTCAGTCTGATAAGTAGCGATTTGAACTGATTTTTACCAACCTGAAAAATAAATTATATTGTTAATTCATTGCGTAAGTTCATTCATATAGTCAAGAAAAACAATAGTGTGAATCCATACCGCATACAAGTGTCTGCATTTTTCGAATTTACTGGTGCCACAACAGTTATTCAAGTTGAAGCAGTTGAAAATGTGATAAATGAAATGATTATACATATTTACTCATTAGCGTACATAAATTGTTATTCGTATTATATAAGTATGATCTTACACAAATTGTAACCAATCATTGTTATCCATCACCAATATAAGTATAACAGAACTTACAGGGACACTACACCATGTTTCCAGTACAAATCACCTGTAAGTTTGAGCAGAATGCTATCACGTTTACGGTGACTGTCATTGGTTCTAAATAATAAATCAGAATAGATTTGAAATGAGAGGGAATTTATCACTATTAATGGTAGTTCAGAACCATTGAAAAATGAAAAAAAATTATTGAATTAAAAATAAAAAATACCAAGAACCATTGGAAAGTGTGAGTTGATGAACCAAGAATACCCTGATCATTCTCATCTACAAAAGCGTATGCGAGTAATACTACAGTATATTAATTGTTCTGAACAGTTATGGATTCCATGCCAGAATTATAATTGAATTTATACTGTCAACAAAATAGTTATGGATTTCATACCTGGATTACAATCAAACTTTTATATTCTATCTGATTCTCCTCATTTTCAAAATTCAACCAAATCTCCATTTGACTTCGATTCTTGATAGCTGACATTAGAAGTGAACAACAAATGTACCACATAAATCAAGCGAATAATCACTTGGAAGATTACAAATTGCATTGTTCAGAAGAGTCCTACTCAGCAATGAAATACATTCCCAACATAATTACAAGTTCAGTGTCAGGCTACAAACAATGGTAGAGTTACTACAATAATTTGGAAATGTGAGATTCGCGTGAGCCCAAATTGCTTAATCTCAGATTACTTTACTCCCCATCGTCATTCGCAGTTCTAGTTTATTCTTGAAGTTTCAGTCATAAACCTAGTCCACTAATACTTTCCAAATCCTTTTAAATCTAGGCTTAACAAAGTATTAAAGCTATTATGTTGTGACTAGCAGCTCCGGAACTAAGGAGTCCTCACTATCAGTTAACTCTATAAGCAGTTGTATTTGTATTCTATACTTGATTGCAATCGGATGACTATAAATCATCAGTACATTTTTCATTCATTTATTTACAATGCAAATGACACTAATGTGATAACATTGAAAGATGAAATAATAAGGTAGTCCTTGTGCTATTTTTCTTCGAAATTTATAAGTAACAAAGTCCAAGATAAGGTTAGAATTTCACGTGTACAATTTTTATAAAATTTTAGTCCAAAATAAACATTAAAACTATAAATTTCGAATTTAGATGGATTGAATTAGGATTGAATTTAGAATAAATCAATTAGGAATATTTCACTCAATTACCACTTGTAACGAATAATATTGAGTTATTTAAGAAAATTTGGAACCATTCAAGAAATACAAACTTGTAAACACTTTTTCACGTGGTATTTTAGTACCATCAAATATTTTGAAATGAACCAGTGAATTGTAATAGAATTATAAAATGGAAAAGAAGTTAGACCTAGTCAAAGGATCAATCAACTTAAATCGAATATTACTAGCGATTAAGAGTGATAGTATTATCAAAAACGATAAGAAAACATGTATAATTGTGATTCAACAACTATGAGAATCCATTGGCAAAATTAAAAATTATAAAGCGGCTTACTTATTAATGGCGGATTATGAAAAATAAAAGTTTGCATGTACGTTGAGGTTAGAATTATTTGTTTACATTTTTGAGAAGAATCAGTCGATCTTGAATAAATCGATAATTATTTGAATCAATACTGAGCGAATCAGCTGATCATTCGATCAACCAGTATAATAGGTTGAATTATAAAAATTTACTCACAAAAGATGTGTTATTATATATACTAAGGAAGGTCGATGTATAGAAATACGGACAACTATTATTATTGTATAAATATTTATTATAATCTAAAAAGCACGAAAATCCAGAGTATACAAAACTCATATAAAAAACTAAATGTATAGGCTATTGTTTATTAACATCGTATATCGAGATTTATTTATGAAATTAATTCAAGATAAACACTCCATATATTTGTATAAAAACTTTTTATTTAATTTCTTCTATTATAAAGTTGAGGAAGCCCTGATTTTGAGGCGACCAATTGTATTGAGTTTATTAAATTGAAGGCCAATCAGAAAGAAGCTTACAAAATTGTTCTAGGAAGTGACAAATTTTTCTAAAAACCTCCTTCTTCTGGCTTAAGATCTTGACCTGAGAGGATGCACATGGATTTTAGGGTTCTTTCTTCCTTTAAATTGTAAAAATTATTAAGCCAACCTTTTTTAAATGTGAAATATTTGTATTAAATGTTAAATTATCTGTGAACTCAGTGTTGTTAAAGAGTTCGTAATTTACAATCAATTCCCATAAATATATCTTTAATTCGGAAAGAAATCTATAAGAATCTGGACCACGCGTTAGCCCAGCAGAGACGAAAGGGACCTGCCCAATTAATTATTAGAAATAATTAATTCAATCCACGAGACCGTCGAGAACTTCATTTATGTGAGTGATAAATCAAACGAGCTCGTTTCAAGGCCTTTCTAAATATAGTGGGGAAATTAATTAAAAGCGCTATTAAAATTAACTTAAATTAAAGAAAAGTCACAACGTGTTGAGTACTATCACATAGTTCATAAGAACATTTTATAAATTTATTTGATATATGTAGGAAGCTTACTTCCATGCACGGCCCGAACTCATATAAAACCCTGAGATCTCATGTGTGAATATTAATATTGTTTGATCATTATATTTGCTAATTGAACAAAGTATATCATATCAAACCTATAGACCAAACAGGTTTTTAGTTGTAGAATTTTGAATTGACTGGAAGTCTAAGCATCAGTATTAAATATAATGTATTTATGAATTTGAAACTCACTATTGTGAAAGCTATTAAATCCTGTGATAATTGTTCAGATTTTAGAAAATAATTTATTTAAAGAAAATTATAGATATAAGAAAATTTTATATATATTGAAAAATTATAGATATCGAATATTTGATATACACTGTTTTATGGGAATATATTTTGTGTTTTATGTCAGCATACAAATCATAGAAATTTATTTTATCCTAATTCATCTCGTGATATACAGTTTGAGCTGTTTTAGTACCAATAAATATTCAGCAGCACATAAAATTATTGAATCAAGTAATATTGATCTTAGGCTATTAAGAGCACTCAGTATTTATCATCCTTCGATGGTAATCATTTTAGTCTGCCAGAACAAGTATATTGAAAAATTATATTAATAAGGTTCCAGTTATATCATATAAGGATCCAGAGAGCTTCAAGAACTGGCGTTGTAAGTTCTAAGGAATTTTGGAAGGATAAATTGGTGAATACCTGTATTCATGACGAGCGTTTTAAGAATCAACTAGAAACAACTATAGTTGGTCCTTATCATTCTCTAGTGGTACATGGTTACTGTTAATCAGTCATCAAATATTATTTTAATTTCCTCACTGGTATTCTTCAAGAACTTAATAGAAGCAGCGGTAAGAGTTATTAATCACCGGTCATTGAACTTTATGGTGATTAATTGTATTTGGAAAATTCATGTATCCACCACTGAGCTAGAGCTGAGGTTTGAACCCAGTAATTTTGCGAGCCGGACTGCCTTAATTTTTTGTGAATTTATTCGCAAAAGAGGAAATTTAGCAACTGCTCTTATAAATATCAAGAACATCGTATCATCTGTAAGGGATTTGCAATTTACCACCTTACAACTTGTATAAGGATGATTATGAATAATTCTTGTTCGTGGAATGAGGAATATTCCTTTCAATATAATCGTATAACCTCCTGACCGAATGTATTGTGTTTGATTTCTCAGCACTGGTTTTCAGTGCTTGAGAGCATGGATAAATAATTTACAAACAAATAAGCATCTCAAATTTTGATGATTTGTTGCCGAATGAAACAGAAAAAAAAACAATGAAATAACTTTACTTTCGTTCAAATTGATAAAAACAATATAAAAGCTTGTAGTACCCTTTATTGGAAAGAATTATTTCCAAAAGTAGGATTATTCTTACTTCTTGATAAAAGGTACCACAAGTTTTTATATCGTTTTTATCAATTCAAACACAACGAAACTCAACAGAGATGATGAGTTTGAGCTCCTCTGAACTCCTATAAGTCAGGGAAATAAGAATGGTTTGAGAGCAAGACTGCCCTCACATATTATTGTAGGTAGACTACAGCAATAATTATAAGATTTGTATCCTAAGGAGTGAACCGTGGTCTAGTGGATAAAGTGCTTGCGTAGAAGCATAGAGATCCCGGGTTCAAACCCTTTCATTACTAAACGTTTTTTAACCAGATCACTCCCGTGTTATCGGATGGGCACGTTAAATTGTCGGTCCCGACTGGAGTATGACAGTCGTAAGCCCCATTGACGGCTTAAATTATATATTCAGGCGGTGGGACCTTCCCGCAATGGACTCCCCACCAACAAAAGCCATACGAATTTACTTTTTTACTTTTGTATCCTAAGAAAAAACAGGGGATGTAATAGAAACAAGACGTAATGATGGAAAGTTGATATTTGAAATTGCATGCTGATTTCTCAACAGACAACAACAAGAGTATTTTGGACTAGGTATAACCTTATCTTAATTTGGGAGAGGGATAGCCCAATGTTACCTTATTCTCTCTCTCTCTCTCTCTCTCTCTCTAACCTGGTCGTGTGTTAACGGGAAGGATATGTTAAATCCTTCTTAGAGAATCGACAATTATTTCTTGAAACACCGCCGATTTATGAAGTTACATCACATTATTATACTATCGTTATTCTAATTGCATTCAATCTTTATTCTCATTGATTAATTATTTATACTTAGTAAAATTAGTTGAATAACTAGCTAGCTTCATCGTCATTTAATGTGAATTAGTGTGTAAGCCAGTAAATATTGTAACATACATAAATAAAGAAATCTAATTTAATCTAATCCCTATAGTTTTTGATGATTCACTTATTGTATGAATCAATGAATGATAGTTTATTCAAATGTAAATCGCGATTGTTGTTCCTTGGGAACAACAGGAAATCATCACTCAACTACGACGAATTCATCTCAGGTTGAATCTGAATGATTTTTCGATTCCTCTTTGATCTTCTTTCGACATTGCATAAGGAAAGGTACCTTCTCATGGAAATTTATAAGTTCTCTATTCATTTCTCCTCTAAATTTGTCCTCCATTTGTCCTCAAAACTACCTGAGAAGTTGAAAAGTAGTGTGAGACTGACCCAAAATTTCACCCCAGTCCAAAACATAGTCAATCAACAACACCAATAACCAACCACACGTGCACTCCAACACCTTATCGACTCAACAAACCTAACAACCCCATTTGGTTTGTACCCTGCTGAACTTTCTGGTGACTTTCTTGGTGTGGATATGACATTTCGGGTTGCCCCCTGAGTTGGGGGTAGGGAGGTGCTCAGAAACTTGGTGTGAACATAGTGAGGGGGGGGGGGAATATGAGAATAGGAAACCGCGGAGCAAGACCGAAGTCTGCGGTAGTTATGTAGTAGGTTGCCAAGATATTGTTTCTCTCTCACTCGATTATTGTCTCTCTCTCCGTCTGCCATCACGTTCTCCACCCTGACATCTCTACTTAATGGTTCCCCACTGACCACAAATTGGTGTCACAACTACCTTCATAATGCTGCAGCACATAGTGAGACACTCCTATCTGATTATATTGAACACAGTCTGAATACAAAGCGAACTGCTCTGGCTGCCGGCTGGACAAATGTGTGAACATCGTTCCATTACGCTAGTTTCATCATCATTATAACAGAAATCTGGTGTCTTTCGTTATCAACTCAATTAAATTGCTCAGATTCGCAATGAATAGTTTTTGATGAACATTGGAAGAGCATTGTATTTCAACTTCAAATGATACACGCAGCGCGTTTCCCAAGTGATGATTTCCACCCATATTGTCACTCTCTAGTGGGATTTTCCTCATTTTCATATGAAACTGAATACAAGCGAAGTAAAGATTTTAGAATATTCAACGATTTGAAGATTCTAGCCAAATCGTGATATTTTTCAAGATTTATTATTATTTGTTGGATGTGATCTGAATATTGTACGTAGTAGCCATATTTTTTCTGTTATGTAATGAATTTAATGAAATGATAATGAATAATGATGACTTATGAAGATGATATTGAACTTACATAAAATAAAATCGGAGAATTTTGTGAGATTGCTCATCATAAGATATTATGTTCCGAATATTTTACACAATAGCCCATCATGTTTCCTTTATCCTCTATTCATTTTTCCTTTTCCCTTTATTCATTCAATATTTGTGCTCCACAAAATTAACTACTGAGATTCCTGAATTCAACTGCATTCATTTGAAAACTCTTATTGTGCTCCACAAATATTGACTACTGACTATTCGATAAAATTAATGGATGAGGAATATTGAATGACTAATATTGATGGCTTATCAATTGCATAGGAATTAGATCTATCGACTACTCAGCACTTTTCTTTCCAGGGCTACAGAAACATCAATGAAACACAATAGGAGTTATCAGGTACCCTTCTTTTTCACACCTGGAAACGGCTTTTGAAGAATTGAGAATATTTGGAATTGTTTTGTTGGAATAAATAGGATATCTGAAAACTCTCATTGTGCTCCACAAATATTGACTACTGAGATTCCTGGATTAAACTGCATTAATTTGAAAACTCTTATTGTGCTCCACAATATTGACTACTGTACTATGATTCCTGAATTCATCTCAGGTTGAATCTGAATGATTTTTCGATTCCTCTTTGATCTTCTTTCGACATTGCATAAGGAAAGGTACCTTCTCATGGAAATTTATAAGTTCTCTATTCATTTCTCCTCTAAATTTGTCCTCCATTTGTCCTCAAAACTACCTGAGAAGTTGAAAAGTAGTGTGAGACTGACCCAAAATTTCACCCCAGTCCAAAACATAGTCAATCAACAACACCAATAACCAACCACACGTGCACTCCAACACCTTATCGACTCAACAAACCTAACAACCCCATTTGGTTTGTACCCTGCTGAACTTTCTGGTGACTTTCTTGGTGTGGATATGACATTTCGGGTTGCCCCCTGAGTTGGGGGTAGGGAGGTGCTCAGAAACTTGGTGTGAACATAGTGAGGGGGGGGGGAATATGAGAATAGGAAACCGCGGAGCAAGACCGAAGTCTGCGGTAGTTATGTAGTAGGTTGCCAAGATATTGTTCTCTCTCACTCGATTATTGTCTCTCTCTCCGTCTGCCATCACGTTCTCCACCCTGACATCTCTACTTAATGGTTCCCCACTGACCACAAATTGGTGTCACAACTACCTCCATAATGCTGCAGCACATAGTGAGACACTCCTATCTGATTATATTGAACACAGTCTGAATACAAAGCGAACTGCTCTGGCTGCCGGCTGGACAAATGTGTGAACATCGTTCCATTACGCTAGTTTCATCATCATTATAACAGAAATCTGGTGTCTTTCGTTATCAACTCAATTAAATTGCTCAGATTCGCAATGAATAGTTTTTGATGAACATTGGAAGAGCATTGTATTTCAACTTCAAATGATACACGCAGCGCGTTTCCCAAGTGATGATTTCCACCCATATTGTCACTCTCTAGTGGGATTTTCCTCATTTTCATATGAAACTGAATACAAGCGAAGTAAAGATTTTAGAATATTCAACGATTTGAAGATTCTAGCCAAATCGTGATATTTTTCAAGATTTATTATTATTTGTTGGATGTGATCTGAATATTGTACGTAGTAGCCATATTTTTTCTGTTATGTAATGAATTTAATGAAATGATAATGAATAATGATGACTTATGAGATGATATTGAACTTACATAAAATAAAATCGGAGAATTTTGTGAGATTGCTCATCATAAGATATTATGTTCGAATATTTTACACAATAGCCCATCATGTTTCCTTTATCCTCTATTCATTTTTCCTTTTCCCTTTATTCATTCAATATTTGTGCTCCACAAAATTAACTACTGAGATTCCTGAATTCAACTGCATTCATTTGAAAACTCTTATTGTGCTCCACAAATATTGACTACTGACTATTCGATAAAATTAATGGATGAGGAATATTGAATGACTAATATTGATGGCTTATCAATTGCATAGGAATTAGATCTATCGACTACTCAGCACTTTTCTTTCCAGGGCTACAGAAACATCAATGAAACACAATAGGAGTTATCAGGTACCCTTCTTTTTCACACCTGGAAACGGCTTTTGAAGAATTGAGAATAATTTGGAATTGTTTTGTTGGAATAAATAGGATATCTGAAAACTCTCATTGTGCTCCACAAATATTGACTACTGAGATTCCTGGATTAAACTGCATTAATTTGAAAACTCTTATTGTGCTCCACAAATATTGACTACTGTACTATGATTCCTGAATTCAACTGCATTAATTTGAAAACTCTTATTGTGCTCCACAAATATTGACTACTGTACTATGATTCCTGAATTCAACAGCATTAATTTGAAAACTCTTATTGTGCTCCACAAATATTGACTACTGTACTATGATTCCTGAATTCAACTGCATTAATTTGAAAACTCTTATTGTGCTCCACAAATATTGACTACTGTACTATGATTCCTGAATTCAACTGCATTAATTTGAAAACTCTTATTGTGCTCCACAAATATTGACTACTGTACTATGATTCCTGAATTCAACTGCATTAATTTGAAAACTCTTATTGTGCTCCACAAATATTGACTACTGTACTATGATTCCTGAATTCAACAGCATTAATTTGAAAACTCTTATTGTGCTCCACAATATTGACTACTGTACTATGATTCCTGAATTCAACTGCATTAATTTGAAAACTCTTATTGTGCTCCACAAATATGACTACTGTACTATGATTCCTGAATTCAACTGCATTAATTTGAAAACTCTTATTGTGCTCCACAAATATTGACTACTGTACTATGATTCCTGAATTCAACTGCATTAATTTGAAAACTCTTATTGTGCTCCACAAATATTGACTACTGTACTATGATTCCTGAATTCAACTGCATTAATTTGAAAACTCTATTGTGCTCCACAAATATTGACTACTGTACTATGATTCCTGAGTTCAACTGCATTAATTTGAAAACTCTTATTGTGCTCCACAAATATTGACTACTGTACTATGATTCCTGAATTCAACAGCATTAATTTGAAAACTCTTATTGTGCTCCACAAATATTGACTACTGTACTATGATTCCTGAATTCAACTGCATTAATTTGAAAACTCTTATTGTGCTCCACAAATATTGACTACTGTACTATGATTCCTGAATTCAACAGCATTAATTTGAAAACTCTTATTGTGCTTCACAAATATTGACTACTGTACTATGATTCCTGAATTCAACTGCATTAATTTGAAAACTCTTATTGTGCTCCACAAATATTGACTACTGTACTATGATTCCTGAATTCAACAGCATTAATTTGAAAACTCTTATTGTGCTCCACAAATATTGACTACTGTACTATGATTCCTGAATTCAACAGCATTTATTTGAAAACTCTTATTGTGCTCCACAAATATTGACTACTGTACTATGATTCCTGAATTCAACTGCATTAATTTGAAAACTCTTATTGTGCTCCACAAATATTGACTATTGTACTATGATTCCTGAATTCAACTGCATTAATTTGAAAACTCTTATTGTGCTCCACAAATATTGACTACTGTACTATGATTCCTGAATTCAACAGCATTAATTTGAAAACTCTTATTGTGCTCCACAAATATTGACTACTGTACTATGATTCCTGAATTCAACTGCATTAATTTGAAAACTCTTATTCTGCTCCAAATATATTTACTACTAAGAATCCTGAATCCAACTGCAATTATTTGAAAACACTTATTGTGCTCCACAAGTATTGACTATTGTACTATGATTCCTGAATTCAACTGCATTAATTTGAAAACTCTTATTCTGCTCCAAATATATTTACTACTAAGAATCCTGAATCCAACTGCAATTATTTGAAAACTCTTATTGTGCTCCACAAATATTGACTACTGTACTATGATTCCTGAATTCAACTGCATTAATTTGAAAACTCTTATTCTGCTCCAAATATATTTACTACTAAGAATCCTGAATCCAACTGCAATTATTTGAAAACACTTATTGTGCTCCACAAGTATTGACTACTATGATCCCTGAATTCAACTTCATTAATGAAAAACACAGAGTGTGTGAGAGTACGTCTTGGGGAATCAATTCAACAGTTAAGCCTAGCTCCAAGAAATATCATTTTCTGATATTTTTAACCAAGAATTGAGACTTCCATCAACACTATTCATATGAAGCTCAATATTTGGGTTCGTATTTAGAGTCAATGATGATCAAGATGTCCCATTTATTTCAAGGGATAATATTCTTGAAATATTGAGTCAATCTTCATACCAATACTATTCATATGTAATTTGATATTTGTTTCGGTCGTATTTAGAATCAATGATATAAATGTCAAGGTATAAGACCTCAAAAATATCCAGTCAATAATGATTAGAATATCTATTAATTTTGTGAGAGAAATACATCCAAATCATCAGGAACTGATGGAATGAAATAAATGAATGAATGTTTTATCTTATAGTAGCAAGTGAGAACATCAAAATGCATTACAACGTCAAATGGTAACAACAAAAGTAAACACATAACAAATAAATACAACTATTAGGTAATATAAGTCACATCAAGATACCTCGAAAAATATCGAGTCCATCATTACATCTCCCACATTCTTAAAGACCAATGACTTGTTCACTATAAAAATTACAGTCCCGTTCCACTCAACCAGCCGATTCTGCACAGTAAGGTTTCGTTCGTTAGCGACCCTTCAATCACGTAGCCGACGACGAATAATAATTGGAATTTAAGTGTGTTCCATTCGGTGGCGTGTGTGAGTGTGAGAGCGAATGTGCTTGCATATTCATGTGTAAGCCGGCTGGCCTGAATGGGCGAATGTTGAGTGCATCGTGGAGCACAAGTGGAAATGGCTCGGAGACCCTTGGCTGGTCGACAGTCGACAGTCGGCACACCCTTGAGCACGTGCGACACGGCTCAGCCTGCTGTTGTTTCAGTGGAGCAAGACTAACCAAGATTTTCAACTCATTCGACACAGACAGTAATAATCTTGCTGCAATTTGTGTCTGCGTGGAAACGTCGCTGAAGTTTAATTGAAGTAAAAGGAACAGGTGTAGGCGGAGTTATGAAGAGAAAGGAGAGCATCACAGAATTTATGGTATTTATTGTAAAATATTTGACTGCTAGTCGTTTTTTCCAAAAGCAAAAAGTGATTTAATAATAAGCAGTTCGTGATGGGAAACAATATTGAAGAATTTATGAAAGTGATGAAAAAGTATGGTAATGCGTAAAACTGTCAATGAGTTTCAATTGAAGGAAGTTGTGAGCGGAGCTCACTATTAATAATTTACGCTATGCAGATGACACACTTCTGATAGCGAGAAGTTAGATTGAGTTGCAGCAATTACTAGAAAATGTAAAAAAAACTCAAGCAATAACTATGGGTTGAAGCTAAATCTCAAGAAAACCAAGTGCATGATCTCGAAAAAGCAGAGAGTGCCAACTAATATTGTACTGGACATTACACCTATTGAGAGAGTCACAGCATATAAGTATCTTGGAGCATGGATTACTGAAGTGAACGATTAGACCAGGGAAATCAAAGGACGAGTGGAAATAGCACGACAGGTGTTCATAAAAATGAAAAGATTTCTGTGTAGCCGAGATATTAAACAGGAACTTAGAATACGCATGCTGCGTTGTTATGTGTTTTCTACATTGCTGTACGGCATGAACTTTGAAAAAGTCAAACCTCAAAAACATCGAGGCATTCAAAATGTGGTGCTATAGAAGGATGTGGAGAATACCATGGACAAGAAAAGTGACAAATAGGGATGTAATGTTAATGATGGCAAAGGAATGTGAAGTTGTTGCGACTATAAAGAGAAGAAAATTGCAATATTTAGGCCATGTAATGAGGGGTGAAAAGTATGAGCTGTTGAGACTTATATTGCAAGGAAGGATCATGGAAAAGAGGAGTGTGGGAAGAAGAAGGATATCCTGGCTGCGTAATTTAAGAGAATGGTATGGCTGCAACTCAAGGGAACTATTCAAGGCTGCAACCAATAAAGTGGAAATTGCCGTGATGATTTCCAACCTCCGATAGGAGAAGGAACCAGAAGAAGAAGAGTGAGCGGAGCTATGAAGAGCAAAGAGAGATGCAGAGAATAATAATTGATAAAAAATATAATAGGTGTAGAAGCTCCTGTCTATTTTTTCTCATTCACTAACAATTTTCTCATCAATTCAAGTCAAAATAGAATGACTTATCAGTCTCTAACTAGGTGCTATAGAAACCATGAGAAAAATCTTACAGTATTATATATTTAGGCCGTCTCAGAGGTTTTATATTGAAGCTGATGTGAGAGAATAGGGAATTGTAGAGAAATGAAGCAAAGTAATGATTGTGATATGACAGATGAAGATAAAAAGATGAAGAATTCCAAACTGATTTTTACAGGTGATGCAATAATTTATATTCAAGCATATCATTGTCTTAGAGGTTTTTCATTGATGTTGGCGTGAAAAAAGAAGTTATGAATGAAATAGAGAGCTGCAGAGAATTGAAGGGAAGTGATCAATGAATATAGATAGATTTAAAACTTGCTACTTATTTTCAACGGACAGTGGATCACAATATTGAGGGAATTCATATTCAGGCACTGTCTCAGAGGTTTCGTATTAATGCTGAGGTAAGAAAGTGATTGAAGAGGAAATATAGAGCTGTAGAAAATTGGAAAGGGGGTGATGAGATTTGGAATGGTTTTCATTTTTAATTTCATTTCGTGAGTAATAAAATCAATTTTTCAAGAACGGGTAATTTGATTTTCAAATTCCCACATGAATGATTTTTTAAATTATGACAGTAATACATGTGGGAATTTTGAACACGAAAATGTCTTCTATACAGTGTCATAATATTGATAGTACAGAATCAAGCTTGGAAACCGTTTTGTAGGAGTCATGTTTGAGAATATAAAGTTTCATGTGAAATTTTGAACTCAGAAATTTCTTCTATACAGTGTCATGATATTGATAGTACAGAATCAAACTTGAAAACCGATTAGCAGGAGTCATGTTTTGAGAAAATGAAGTTTCATGGTAAATCACCAAAGATACTCGGTCTATCATAAGTTGCGACTATCCACCTCTAGTAAGCTGGAATGAGTAATCACTCTTGGACCGAGAGAAGGTTGAGCTTAACATTGAACTAACTTGTTACATCAGGCAACTTTCAAGTATCAAGACTCATAATAATCTCCTGTTGCTGCACCATCGTTGACTGGTATCATCTTTGGCGCATGACCTCAGTGACACCTCCCAAAATTCAAGGTTCAAAGTCTTAGAGAGGAGATGAGGACTGAACCTGATTAATCTGTATACTGAGCAAAAAGTTGAAATAACAAGTCCTCATGATGGTATAGAATCATAAATATTTCTCATTAATTGAGAGCACAAACTTTATTATCAGGTCCAGTGCGTGTGATGTTGATTGAGAGAACATAGTAAGCTGTACAACTGACAATAATTGACCCTTATGAATTGCTCAGAGATATGAATTATAGTGGATAGGGATCTTCTTCGAACATTATCTCTAGATTGAGCGACAAAATATTATAACTTTTGATTGAATTGATTGCTTACAATTGCCCAATAGATTCTAATGAATCAAAGTATTGGATAGAATAATTGAGAAATATAGAACTGCTCTACCCAAATCTGGTCCCGTCCCATGAATAATTTACTCGAAAAAGGTGACGGTGTTATTTTTCCACGTTTGATCAATTTTTGTGATAATCTTGACGAAAATTTATATATTTTGAAGGTATTGACTGATTGAATTACCTGAATTTTCGAGTGCGGTAGCATAACATCTTATATCCAACTTGTTTTGGAATTATTTTTAGAATCTGAACATGAGTCTGAACCTGATAATATAATAATGAGCTCCACATGAAACACAGTCATTTCTAACCAAATATTCCCAATCCATCTGAAAGTTAATGGGAATCAAATTATCAAATGACAGATAGACAATTCTCTATAAACTGTTTAATTGTGTAGCCTTTGTAATTTGTTAATTTATCACAAAAGTTTAACCTTCCTTTACTCAATTACACGAGCAGTCACGTGTTGTACTTTTTACAACATCCAATTTTCCAAGTGTACTCTGTTTACTGTCAAAACATATTAATTAATTGTATAATTACGTTTTCTATCTTCTTGGATTATTTACGCCTATGAACATTTTGGAAAAGCCGTTTTTCAAAGGCCAATAAGGTACACCAAGCAAAGCCATCAATTCTTTGTTATTGGTTGGTTTACAGTCCTCATATACAGTCTTTCCCCATCTCTTGCACAGTGCGACTTATGCACTGTCGCGACTAAATGGCACCTAATGACTGAATCATTGCTCAGTTGATACTGCAACTCAGTGGAGTGATGAAGAGAAAGTTTTGAATGCATAGGTGACTCATTCACTGACACCACCCCATCCAATAGTTTTGTGCAGCAAAAAACTGACACTGCTGTACTTTCTACAACAGCGCGACTACCGGAAGTTTGAAAACTAAAACTACAATGTTCATTTCAAGTTTTGTGAAATTATTCACGAATTCATTCATTCAATATCAGCGTACCAAATAACAAGTGACATTATTAGACCGCCATCTCATTCAACAAGCTATTAAGAGCATTGTAAGTGCCGATAAATATTCGCATAAAATTCCATTGTTTCATTGTTGACAACTGGTGTTGAATCACCTATCAACATAATCGTCAACCGCTCATGTCACGATCAGGGGTCATATTTTACGGCCATTATTTATGATCTAATATTATGTTTTATGGTGTAACTGATAGCAGTTGCTATCTAAGGGTCCCCACGCATGTACCGGTCATGTTTACATCTGAGATGATTGGACTCGGCAAATATTTGAGAAAGCTTACGGGGTTTACAACACGTTAAGCACAAATATTAGCATGTATGTTCGCCTGGCCTCTGCGGGTCTTTTGCTTGTAGCCTCTAAACCCTCTTTCCCCCCACCTGACCCCTTGAACAATCCTCTCCTACCCCCACAAAACCTTCTCCACCCCACCCTATTCAATGCCAGAGGCCTGGTGAAACTAAACACTGAGCACCGCAAATTACAATGCGTAGAGCAACTAAAAGGAAATTCGTTCTAAAATGTCAGCATTGTTACATTGTTTTTCCTCCTTTTGCTCTACATTCAACCAATGCCAACAGTTTGACGTAAATCTAACTCTAGTGTAGTTTCCTTGTTTTTTGTAGCTGGAAAAATTCCACACAAATCCTAGACTTATTTTTCATAGAAATGTTTTTAGTTTTACCACAGGGTAATGTAAAGTACAGTAAAGTTCTGTTTCCTTGTTTTTTATGGCTGGAAAAATTCAACACAAATTTCACCCCAGGGTAATGTAAATATTGGAAATACAGTATAAGTTCTGTTTCCTTGTTTTTTATAGCTGGAAAAATTCAACACAAATTTCACCCCAGGGTAATGGAAATATTGGAAATACAGTATAAGTTCTGTTTCCTTGTTTTTTATAGCTGGAAAAATTCAACACAAATTTCACCCCAGGGTAATGTAAATATTGGAAATACAGTATAAGTTCTGTTTCCTTGTTTTTTATAGCTGGAAAAATTCAACACAAATTTCACCTCAGGGTAATGGAAATATTGGAAATACAGTATAAGTTCTGTTTCCTTGTTTTTTATAGCTGGAAAAATTCAACACAAATTTCACCCCAGGGTAATGGAATATTGGAAATACAGTATAAGTTCTGTTTCCTTGTTTTTTATAGCTGGAAAAATTCAACACAAATTTCACCCCAGGGTAATGTAAATATTGGAAATACAGTATAAGTTCTGTTTCCTTGTTTTTTATAGCTGGAAAAATTCAACACAAATTTCACCCCAGGTAATGGAAATATTGGAATACAGTATAAGTTCTGTTTCCTTGTTTTTTATAGCTGGAAAAATTCAACACAATTTCACCCCAGGGTAATGTAAATATTGGAAATACAGTATAAGTTCTGTTTCCTTGTTTTTTATAGCTGGAAAAATTCAACACAAATTTCACCTCAGGGTAATGGAAATATTGGAAATACAGTATAAGTTCTGTTTCCTTGTTTTTTATAGCTGGAAAAATTCAACACAAATTTCACCCCAGGGTAATGGAAATATTGGAAATACAGTATAAGTTCTGTTTCCTTGTTTTTTATAGCTGGAAAAATTCAACACAAATTTCACCCCAGGGTGATGGAAATATTGGAAATACAGTATAAGTTCTGTTTCCTTGTTTTTTATAGCTGGAGAAATTCAACACAAATTTCACCCCAGGGTAATGGAAATATTGGAAATAGAGTATAAGTTCTGTTTCCTTGTTTTTTATGGCTGGGAAAATTCAACACAAATTTCACCCCAGGGTAATGGAAATATTGGAAATACAGTATAAGTTCTGTTTCCTTGTTTTTTATAGCTGGAAAAATTCAACACAAATGCTTGATTCTTCATTGAAATGTTTTTAGTTTTACCACAGGATAATAGAAATACAGTAGATGTTATGTACAGAATGGACTAATTTATTAGACTATTATATCATTGAATTAGTTTTTCTCTGTTCAAACACACAGATACCAGGTATGTAATAGTTGGCGGGACGAAGAGATATCAGGGAGTAAAATTGTTGTCAACTGCGATGTAACTTTCGTTAAAAATTGCGTAAAACAACACATTTTTTCATAAAATTATTAATGTAGTTTTCAAAAAATATTTGACCGAGCGAAGTGAGGTCTAAGATTCAAGTCGACGGTTTGACATTTCTCTTGTTAAAATTTAATGTTTAAATGTTTAAATGTTTAAATGTTTGTATGTTTATATGTTTGTATGTTTATATGTTGCGCATTTACTGCGAAACGCGGTTATAGATTCTCATGAAATTCGACAGGTATGTTCCTTTTTTAATTGCGCTTCGACGTATATACAAAATTTTTGGAAATTTTGCATTTCAAGGATAATATAAAATGAAGAAGGAGCCTCCTTCATACGTCAATATTAGAGTAAAAATCAAACTATAGAACTATTCATCATAAATCAGCTGACAAGTGATTACACAGATGTGTGGAGAAGCCAGTCTATTGCTGTATTTCCATAAGGTCTATAGTTTCAATCATGTACTTGTGGATGAGAATACTGCGTGAGGTCTACTGTTCACAGAACTACTAGTTTTTTAGTAGTAGCGCACATCGAATTTGTCTAGCTGTTCACCTTGTTCTCGATATTTCCACTTCTTCGGAGTGATTTACTGCATTCATCCATTCATTTATCTACGATACAGATAAAACTGATGTTATGTATAACATTGGTAGATAAAATAATAAGGTAGCCCTTGTGCTATTTTTCTTCCAAATTTAGAGGTGATGACACAGTCCAAAATAGGGTTAGAATTTCACGTGTACAATTCCTACAAAATCCTAGTCCAAAATGAATATGGGAACTATAAATTTAAGATTGAGATTTAATTTGGATTCCAGTTCACATTATTGATATCATTTTTCATAACAGACTCATAGAGTAAATCCGTAACAACGTTCCTGTGTGGGTTTAGTAAGGAAATAGGTATTGAACTTCCATGAATCTTGAAGCATGGATTACAGGCAACCCAATGACCCAGTTCAGGAGACGATGAGGTCAGTATGATTATTGCAAGATTCGGGACGATTGTAAACACTAACAATAATCATAATCAAACCTTACAAACAAAGGGACGTTTTTTACTATTTATCAAATTGATCGGACGATTACGTAGAGGAAACAAAATACAGCTATTCCGCCAGAGAATACAGTTTCATGGAGCAAAAATCAAGGGACAGTTATTTACTATTTATCAAATTGATCGGACGATTACGTAGAGGAAACAAAATACAGCTATTCCGCCAATGAAAACAGTTTCATGAAGCAAAAATCAAGGGACAGTTTTTTACTATTTATCAAATTGTTCGGATGATTACGTAGAGGAAACAAAATACAGCTATTCCGCCAAAGAATACAGTTTTATGAAGCAAAAATCAAGGGACAGTTTTTTACTATTTATCAAATTGATTGGATGATTACATAGAGGAAACAAAATAAAGCTATTCCGCCAAAGAATACAGTTTTATGAAGCAAAAATCAACGAGATACTAATCCAATAACCGATAAATATTAGTCTTTTGGTAGGATGACCATTGCAATAATGGAAAAAGAGATGGGGATCATATCGGTGCCGCTGTGGATACTATTATTGCTTCCGTGCTATAAAATCGAATGAATAGGAGAAAGATGTAATTCGGAATTTGATGACAAAGGTGTTGTGTGAACCTTATGAGACGGTCTCAGTGGAGCGAGAGATGAGCAAAAATGAATTGAACGGTATGGTGGAAAAGGATCAAGACTGGGAAAGGGAAAAAAGAAGAGAGATGAATTGAAAGAAGAATCAGGTTGGGTTGATGGTGTAGGAAGGTAGTAACAAATAGGATATATAATACTAAGTGCCGGTTGCACAAAAGCCGGTTGAAATTCAACAGTGATTAATTCCACCAGAACCAATCAGAGAAGACATCTTTTCAAGAATGCCTTGTGTAGAAACACTTCCACAACCTTCTATATTAAATACAAAAACCCGGTTGAATTTTAACAGTGATTAATTCCACCAGAACTAATCAGTAAAGCTATTTTTTCAAGAACGCCTTTCCTGATTGGTTCTCCTGGAGTTAATCATGTTCAAAACTCAACCGGCATTTGTGCAACCGGGCTTTTGTATTTAATGTAGAAGGTTGTAGAAGTGTTTCTACACAAGGCATTCTTGAAAATATGTCTTCTCTGATTGGTTCTGGTGGAATTAACACAAGAAGAAAGAAGAGAGGATGAAAAGGAAAAGATTATTTATTTATTCAATCATTTAGAATAACTTACAGGAAAGTACCACAGGTACTTACCACAATAAGCCCAAAACGGTTTTTTCAAAACGGTTATATTTCAAAACACACAAAAATCATTTTTAAATGAAAAAAATACTTCTAAATGAAATTAAATCAATCACAATTGTTCAGAAAATTCTAAACTTTGAAAAAACTATAAAATTTTGAGACCGAAAAGACAAACACACTGATTATGTAGGATGAGATGGGCGATAGCGATAGGTGAGGAGAGAAAAAAATAAGCAAGAAGAAGGAGAAGAGGAAAAAATCGAAACAGGTAATGTAGATTAGACGGAGATCAGTCGGAGGAGAAACCGAAAAAAGGACCGAAGAAGAAAGAAGGAAGGAAGTGGAGAATGGAGAGAGAGAGAGAGAGATGAGATAACTAGGGGGATAAATAAAGAAGAATGGGGTTTAAGATGAAAGCGACGTCATACCGAACGGGAGAAAAATGACGCGAATTTTGCCTGAAGGTCTCACTGATGAATCCCCCTCCTTCACTACTAGGACATTTGTAGCTGCTACACCATCAGTGCACGGCAGGATGAAAGTCATACAACCATTGTCAGATCAGCAGAAAAGGTGGCCACAAATTTATCGTCGCAATTTTGCTTTTCGCCGACAAAGAATGTTGTCCCGAATTAGCGCAGAACATCACTGCAAGAGAGATAGTTTATGTGAGTGTTTATGGGAGAGAAAGTGTATGTGAGAGAGAAAGTGTATGTAACAGAGAAAATGTATGTGAGAGAGAAAGTGTATGTGAGAGAGAATGTTTATGTGAGAGAGAAAGTGTATGTGAGAGAGAATGTGTATGTTAGAGAGAATGTGTATGTGAGAGAGGGGGTGTATGTGAAAGAGGAAGTGTATGTGAGAGAGAACGTGTATGTGAGAGAGAAAGTGTATGTGAGAACGAGTGTGAAAGAGGGAGAAAGAATGAGGAAGAGAACCAATGAAAGAGAGAGAGCTCCAACAAAAACTGTTGTATGGTCAGACAAGTGGACAGTCAGTGCTTGTTGCTTTCAAGGCTCCACTATGTGTGTTTACTATAAAGCAACTTGGAGCAACACGAAAGCAACATGGTAACCGGAGAGGAGTCTATATACATGCTGATCATTAGTCTCTTCTCAGCTGACGGCAATACAATTCAGATAAGAGTATCCGTTTGCCCAGTTTTTTTTTCCTGTGATTTCAACAGTTGGGAATATTGCACAGGGAAATGGTTAAGAGACTTTTGTGGGCTATGAAGGGGTCGATGTTTTTGGATACCTCTATATGCTCACATAACTTATTTTGTTGATGTTCTTTCAATGCTCACGTTGCTCCAGAATGTTCATGTAGCTCTCAGTTATTAAAAGTAATCGAATGTTCTCAACCAAAGACCTTAAAGAGATATAGACCCACAATGCCTATACCTTCCCAATGATAGCTCTTACTTGAAATTGAAGGCCGCCATTGGGGTATTTTAGCACGAGATATAGTTTATTTGTAATACTATAGATCACAAAGGCATTGGTGGAATTGGTATGAAATAATCTTATGGGTTGCCCCCTCAATGGCGGATTTCAATTCCAAGTACGACACTAGCGCTGCATGTTAGTCTATGCATCTTTGAGGTATTTGTTCTCAACCTATTAGACTACAAAACCTGGATATCCATTGAGGTGTATAAGCATAATGGTCGTTTGTAGAATAGAAAATCCGAGTCTCTGTTGTCTTTTGAAGATATAACTTTTGACATTTATCTCTTTTCTATATAGGGCTCCTTGTCATTAAAATAGAAAGAAAAATAAAAATCTCAGTACCCTTTTTAAATTATTCAATCACAACATGTTTCAACTCTATATATCACTTGAAAATGGCATCAATGTTGAAACATGTTGTGATTTTATTACAACATTTTCACATTTCACATTTTCACATTTTGTGTTATTTTTCTTTCTATTTTCAACTTTTGACATCTTTGCCGACATAATTCCAACGCTCATTTTTCATGAAAATAATGTAAGTTTCCATCTGATCTCAAAATGAATGGAGAAAATGTATTATTTAATACATAATAGTACAAAGAATAGTTTTGATGGATATAAGATGATAATAATACATAGAATTAGAGTAAATAATATTATGTGTAGTGTCAAAAGCGTCTCTCCCAACTCAGCTATTAGTCTTCTCTGTACTTCAATGAATATGAAGCATCTTTTTAAAATGTTATCATTATTCAATTATCAAATTTAATAATTGGGGAAAAAATTTGTGCTATAAATTTGTCAACTTCAGGGAGCACTCCCTCAACTCCATAACTCCAAAAACTCGACTGTATAACATAATGAAAACTTGGGAGAATGAATATGGAGCATCTTTATAAAATGTTCTCATTATTCAATTATCAAATTTAGTAAATTTAATAATTGGGGAAAAATTTGTGCTATAAATTTGTCAACTTCAGGGAGCTCTCCCTGTACTCCATAACTCCAAAACCTCGACTACAGAATGTATAACACAATGAAAACTTATGAACAAGGAGTCAGCCTATAGCTGAACCTCGTGACACATCTTGAGAGACGCTGGATCTTATGTGATGAATGGAATGTAATACATGATTAATCCTTTGAAGGGAACGGTAGACGCGTTCCATCTCCCATCACCACCAAACTTATGTGAGCACTTTCTCATCAGATCCTCGTTACGAAAGTGTAATTAACTATGAATTTCGCTTTATTGAACACTCGGTATCAAGGAGTTAATACAGGCAGACGTCCCATGTTACTGAGAACATCCAAGAAGCTTTGTAATCTTCCGATAGATCTGGTTCCAAAGTATCTCGAAGGAAACGCTGCACCGTTCGATGTACAAGTTCATCAACTGTAAGCTCCAATCGTGTCTCGTCTCTCACTGTATGGGATTTGCAGTTAGTTACAGCATAGCTGAGAATTGATGGAATTAGAAGTGCTGAGATGTGAGAAACTTATTCAGTTAATCCGATCGAGAATAGTTTCTTATCGAAAATGGGTGAGCAGGAATGAGTATCTTACTCATGATTCATGAGTATCTTAGGGATGGGTTGGTTGTTCACTATCGAAAATAGTATATTTCGCACCTAGAACAGAAAATGAGATTTTTCCAGCTCGAAATCGGTTTTCAAGTCCAAGGCCGTAGGCCGAGGACTAGAAAAGATTGAGAGCCGGAAAAACATTTTTGCCCGTGGTGAGAACGGTATTTTTCGCCACACACAAAAATAAACAATATATAATTATATGAGAATAGTTGTTTACTAAGCACTTCCGAAAGCAGAAGTGGAAGGTGATAGCTCAAGCAAATCTGAGGTAATCTGAATATCAGGAAATTGTCCAAGTATTTTTATTTGTCTAAATAACGTAAAAGATGATGTTCAATTATGTGGGAGGTTGAGTTTATACTTTCTATTCTTTCAAATGACAATAAGATGATATTATTATGAATGTTTTATTTATTGAATAATGGACACAAATAATGGAAAGTTTTTTGATCAGCTGTTTTTTGATCACCTTTCTTAGTTCCTTGTTAGCGGCTGGAAAGGGTACTCTTTCTGGCCTAGGCGGGAAAAAAACCTGTTCTGACGTCAGACGAGAGACGAGAGTCGTCTGCAAACAATGTCTTTCAGATGTACGTAGGGACTGGAAAACAGCTGCTTTCTGTGCAGTGTGGCGAAATAGTATTTTATCTGTAATAGGTGAGTTATTCACTTCTAATGAAAAAAGTACATTTTTATTTCCACATTTTCCGAATTTCTTGATTTCGATTATCATTCGGATATTTCAAAATGTATGGAAGTGAATGGTGATAGCATGACAGATGTTTTATCTATTTAGGTGCGTACAGACTTTCGCTCTGCTCCACAATCGAACGTCACTCGAGCAGATCAATTGATGATCGACCAGGGAGCAAGAGTGGAACACGAGAAGAGCTAACGTTCATGATCGGTGCGAGTGCGGAACGAGGGCGGAGCGTGCGTGGAGCGGGTTGGAGGAGCGTATATCTGCACGCACCTTTACAGTACAGTATTTTTGGAAACAATGAATTCAAAAAGTTGTATTAGAAGATAAAGGTCCATTAACAGTGGCAAGATTAAACTGGCTTTCTAGTTTTGAAATTATATTCAGCTTCTGAGAATTACTGAAGTAGACAGGAAAATTACTGGACTAAATTTTCTTAAAATTTCTAATTGATTTATCATTTCCTATCTCCTCATACTCATGTTTATCGGAACATTGATTTCCTTTTCATCATAGAATTGATTGATCCGTTCACAGAATTATTGCAATGATTCGTTCTAATATTCAATATTCAAAATCTCGTTCTACCGGGAAAAGTGAGAACATAATTTCCAATAGTTGAGGCTCCATGCATGATATGAAATCAAGATGAATATTAGGTTTGTTTTTTGGTGCTCCTATATTATTCCTCCAATTTGTGAATATTTTCTAATATAGTGATGATAATGTGAAATATTTCTCCTATGTTTGGGTTTAAAGCATCCAAATTTGAAAATCTACTCTGTGAGAATAATTAAGGACTGAAGATTTTGTGAAGTGAACAACTACAAGACTTGACCTATTTCGGACTAAATTATTTTGACCTATTTTGAACCTTATCTCAATTTGGGAGAAGAATGCATATAAATTTGAAAATCTACTCTGTGAGAATAACATTAAGGACTGAAGATTATTTGGAATGAACAACTACAAGACTTAACCTATTTCGGACCAACCTTATCTAAATTTGGGAGAGAAGTAGCACAAGGTTATTAATTTGTACTCTCCCTATCATTTTGATGATGTAGGCTACTTATTGTATCAATCAATGGAGAATAAAGATGGAATGACTGGCAATGAGCTGTCTCAATTACCATAGAGGAAGGATTAGCGTAAGTGTAGTGTTTGTATCTGCTATTACTGTGCTGAAATGTTGAAAATTCCAAATTCCAATAATTCTGGATTCGTTTGTATTGTTTTGGATGATATTGTGTGCTGCAATTGGCATCGGTATCATAATTATCTCTTTAAGAAATCCTCTTCATTGCTCATTATTGATTTTCACACAATAGTTCCAATGGATCAATAGTTCAACTTTAATTATAGTACAATAGTTCCCTCATCCACCATCCGCGAACATTTCCTTGGCCCTACAGCATTCAGTTATCATCTCCATCACACTTTCTCACTGTTTTCCATATTTCTCACGTAAAACTAACTCTCATTCTCGCATTCCCATTCTCTGTTTATCCTTTATCCTTCTTACACCTCCCTTATCTTCTTCTTCTTTTCTCCTTCTTTTTCTTTTTCTTCTTCTTCTTCTTCTTCTCATTCTCACAAACAAGGATTAAGCTATAGCCTGTTCCGAATTACCTGAATAATAATAATAATAATAATAATAATAATAATAATCGATCTATGTGTTCACAGTAATTATACAAATAATAGAGTTGAGCCAACAAACATAGTAAAAAAATAAACTCTCTACATAACAATATGATAATAAACAACAATATCACACAATTTTGATGGTGAAGGTTTACAATATTTCCTATGAGAACTAAATGGCATCTGATCACTCTCAAACAAGATCACATATCATTATTTGTCTTATTTCTAATGCTTTAACCACATTATATGAAAACTCTGTTTATTTTTTCCTCCGTCAGATTCGACAGTAATACCAATATTCCTGTCATCATTATTTACTATATTACTACAATATATCCAAAAAATGAATCCTACGTCCTCTATACATGGGACAGCGTAAAAAAAATGTTATAGAGTTTCTAATTCCCCGTAATTACAAATAGGGTAGTTTCTAGTAGAGTTAATCCAAACTCATCAATTCTTAAACAGGTGTACTCCCTTGTCTGATGCTAGTCGAAGCTGGGTTAGAATTCTAGTTTTTACAAATGGTATATTCATCCTAAGCTGCTCTTCTAGATTCAGAAGAGGATTTATTTCCCTATGGAGGGGACAGGTTGCTGAATCCAACGCCAATCTTTGATCATCAAGAAATTAGAATAGAATAAGATTTATATTAGAAATTGGATAGAATAAGATTTCTTCGCTAGATGTAATTCGGAACAGGCTATAGCTTAATCCTTGTTTGTGAGAATGAGAAGAAGAAGAAGAAGAAGAAGAAAAAGAAAAAGAAGGAGAAAAGAAGAAGAAGATAAGGGAGGTGTAAGAAGGATAAAGGATAAACAGAGAATGGGAATGCGAGAATGAGAGTTAGTTTTACGTGAGAAATATGGAAAACAGTGAGAAAGTGTGATGGAGATGATAACTGAATGCTGTAGGGCCAAGGAAATGTTCGCGGATGGTGGATGAGGGAACTATTGTACTATAATTAAAGTTGAACTATTGATCCATTGGAACTATTGTGTGAAAATCAATAATGAGCAATGAAGAGGATTTCTTAAAGAGATAATTATGATACCGATGCCAATTGCAGCACACAATATCATCCAAAACAATACAAACGAATCCAGAATTATTGGAATTTGGAATTTTCAACATTTCAGCACAGTAATAGCAGATACAAACACTACACTTACGCTAATCCTTCCTCTATGGTAATTGAGACAGCTCATTGCCAGTCATTCCATCTTTATTCTCCATTGATTGATACAATAAGTACATCATCAAAATGATAGGGAGAGTACAAATTAATAACCTTGTGCTACTTCTCTCCCAAATTTAGATAAGGTTGGTCCGAAATAGGTTAAGTCTTGTAGTTGTTCATTCCAAATAATCTTCAGTCCTTAATGTTATTCTCACAGAGTAGATTTTCAAATTTATATGCATTCTTCTCCCAAATTGAGATAAGGTTCAAAATAGGTCAAAATAATTTAGTCCGAAATAGGTCAAGTCTTGTAGTTGTTCACTTCACAAAATCTTCAGTCCTTAATTATTCTCACAGAGTAGATTTTCAAATTTGGATGCTTTAAACCCAAACATAGGAGAAATATTTCACATTATCATCACTATATTAGAAAAATATTCACAAATTGGAGGAATAATATAGGAGCACCAAAAAACAAACCTAATATTCATCTTGATTTCATATCATGCATGGAGCCTCAACTATTGGAAATTATGTTCTCACTTTTCCCGGTAGAACGAGATTTTGAATATTGAATATTAGAACGAATCATTGCAATAATTCTGTGAACGGATCAATCAATTCTATGATGAAAAGGAAATCAATGTTCCGATAAACATGAGTATGAGGAGATAGGAAATGATAAATCAATTAGAAATTTTAAGAAAATTTAGTCCAGTAATTTTCCTGTCTACTTCAGTAATTCTCAGAAGCTGAATATAATTTCAAAACTAGAAAGCCAGTTTAATCTTGCCACTGTTAATGGACCTTTATCTTCTAATACAACTTTTTGAATTCATTGTTTCCAAAAATACTGTACTGTAAAGGTGCGTGCAGATATACGCTCCTCCAACCCGCTCCACGCACGCTCCGCCCTCGTTCCGCACTCGCACCGATCATGAACGTTAGCTCTTCTCGTGTTCCACTCTTGCTCCCTGGTCGATCATCAATTGATCTGCTCGAGTGACGTTCGATTGTGGAGCAGAGCGAAAGTCTGTACGCACCTAAATAGATAAACATCTGTCATGCTATCACCATTCACTTCCATACATTTTGAAATATCCGATGATAATCGAAATCAAGAAATTCGGAAAATGTGGAAATAAAATGTACTTTTTTCATTAGAAGTGAATAACTCACCTATTACAGATAAAATACTATTTCGCCACACTGCACAGAAAGCAGCTGTTTTCCAGTCCCTACGTACATCTGAAAGACATTGTTTGCAGACGACTCTCGTCTCTCGTCTGACGTCAGAACAGGTTTTTTTCCCGCCTAGGCCAGAAAGAGTACCCTTTCCAGCCGCTAACAAGGAACTAAGAAAGGTGATCAAAAAACAGCTGATCAAAAAACTTTCCATTATTTGTGTCCATTATTCAATAAATAAAACATTCATAATAATATCATCTTATTGTCATTTGAAAGAATAGAAAGTATAAACTCAACCTCCCACATAAATACAATATATTAAGATAGCTTTCTGATTGTGGATTGATGTTTCGCTCCAAGATATCAATGTTCATATCTCCCATGATTATAAGATTCTTTTTGCTATTCACATGTCCAGTTTGCAGCCAATTCTCTATTTGCTCATTGAATTGGTTAATACTTTTTGAAGGTGGCCTGTAGAATACTGCAATCAAATAATCTTTCTTGTTCATTGACAATTCAAATAGGAGTGACTCACTAGCAGGAAAATCGTAATCTATTATCTTTATATTCAATTCTTTCTTATAATATATTAGTATGCCTCCGCCAGCTCTTTCTTCTCTGCAGTAACTCAAATGATTATAATTTGGAATATCATATGGCTCTATTTCGTTCTCTTTTAGATTGGTCTCATCAAGATAAGTATTTTATTCTATCTAATGTATTCCCCATGACTGCTAATAGTGTGTCCCAATGTTCTTTTATGCTTCTAATATTGATCATGATACATTCAAATGTGTTTTCCTCTATCATAGTATTTGTAAAGTCTTGCAAATTATTGTACGTTTTAGTTCGTATTTGTTCTATGTCAAATAACTGATCCATAATTGAATTAGTAGGATGGTAGTAATTTTAAATTTTATAATTTACTGCTTTAATAATTAGTCTGGTATGTAGGGTGAATTTTGATTGATTTTGGGTTTTTGTGCGTGTTGTGAGCTCTGTTCTATCCTTTATTTTTTTTTTTATTCTGTTTGTATGTCTCAAAGAAGGTGAGAGTATGATAATTCATTTTCAAAGTTAATGGAGTACTCTCAAAATTGTCTTATCTGTGTAGGCCTGCCCGTATCGTTATTGATAAGGAAGTTTTATCTCTACTGCGACGGGAGCACTCGTTGCTTTTCTGTTAGTTTAATTCATTTCGTCTCTCTGTAAACAACGTTAATTTATCCATAGAGTTGTGTGCCTGATATTAGAATATATTGTTATTGATTTGAATACCTAATTTTCTTTGTTGCTCATGTTATAATTTAATAGTGAAGTGATGAAATTTTGATTGAAATTAAAGTTCATGTGTTTAGTTTATCTTAAAAGTTCAATCTGTCAAATATTCTGGTTGCCTATCTGTCCATTCTCTGATTTTTTTTAATTTTGGGTATTCAGTCAGTCTACAAAACAGTGCACACAACTTAATTGGATTTTTATATATATTTTTTTCTTTTAGTTTAAAGATGACATAATAAAGAAATAAATCAAGATTCATAATAATACCTGTTATCCTTACCTCTCACACTTCAAATGTTCATTGTGGATATGATATAATTATTGTCTTTGTTTTATATGTAAGTACTGTATTTATATTGTCTTTCTATTTATCACTACTGATTTTACACTTTATGTTTCGGAATATTGTCCTTTGAATGTACACGTATCTTATCATCGTTTGTCGATTTCTTAATGAATATTCTTCCATTTCTGCTCCATATGTACTTGTATCCTTGTTGTATCGCATCTTGTTTTATCTCCCAGAACAGTTTTTTGAATTCCCTTGATTGATTTCCGCCAGGTAGATCCTTTCTCTATTGTTGATACCTAGGATATCTTCGTTGGTGATTTCCATTTTCCTCTTTTGTAGAATGATGTGCTTTTCATTTTTAGTTTTCATTTTCACTATGATGTTTGTGTCCTTCGTTTTATCATTTTTTACTGGTAGCCTGTAGATTGATTCAATGTCATAGGATGATACATTTGGAATGTTTAGCTTTTTCGTAATAGTATCAAATATGCTATTAAGATTCTCATTTGGTAATTTCTTGACACCCACAATTTCAATATTCTTCTCTAGCGAATGATTTTCCAAATCAAGTATCCTTTTCTCCAGTGATTCTATCTTTTTATCCTTTTCCTCATTCATTCTCTCTAATTTATCCACTTTTTCCTTGTACTGCTTCATCTCCTCAGTGATGCCGGTAATGGATGATGTTAAATTTTCTATCTTTTTGTTAATTTCTGGCATTAACTCTAGTCGATTGTTGATTCGATTGAGAATGCTTTGGATATCCGTGTTTTCGTTAAGTGAAGAGGTAGAATCACTCCTTGCTTTCATCTTTATTCTACATGTTGGACACCGCCAATCAGCTTTCTTTTGATTTGACATATTCCTATGTGTTGATTCCCTCAGTCCCGAGCATTCAAAATGCATTTGTTGGTTGCATCCATTACAGTTCACTGAATCGCCATCAGATGGTAGTTCTTCTTCGCATCTCGTACATTTTTTCATGGTTGAATTTTTCAATTATTTTCCTTGCTCACAACGACTCACGTAAACCCACCTGAAGATTTTAGCAGTTCATGAAGGTAGTCGTTTCTTGTTTGAAAGTTCCGATCCTTCCTATTTCTAGGTTATGATGTGTCTGTTATTTTGATTTCGTTGTTATGTCAAACTGGTCACAGTTTAAGTCTAATTTTTTATTCACTACACTTTTTAACACCGTAGAAAATGTTTGATATATCACTTCACACTCATTTACTTCTTTTATTTTGAAAATAACACGAAATTTTAGAGCTAAGTTGAAGAGACTGCCAGTTTTATCCAATGCCACCTGAATAATCTAACTGGTGTGCGCCTAGCCTAAGGGTGGGCACATACCAGTTAGTGAAGACACGACTAGTCACGATTAGTCACAATACTTCACGTAGTTGCTTATGAAGACATGTCTGATTGCAATGACTAATCAGTGTGTGTTGAGTGACAAGCAGCAATGTGAATTATTGTGACTAAACGTGCCTGATCATGTCTTGTCTTGTCTTGACTAACTGGTGTGCGCCTAGCCTAAGGGTGGGCACATACCAGTTAGTGAAGACACGACTAGTCACGATTAGTCTCAATACTTCACATAGTTGCTTATGAAGACATGTCTGATTGCAATGATTTATCAGTGTGAGTTGAGTCACAAGCAACTATGTGAAGTATTGTGACTAAAACTGCCTGATCATGTCTTGTTTTGTCTTGACTAACTGGTGTGCGCCTAACCTAAGGGTGGGCACATACCAGTTAGTGAAGACAAGACTAGTCACGTTTAATCACAATACTTCACATAGTTTCTTATGAAGACAATCATGTCCAATTGCAATGATTAATCAGTGTGAGTTGAGTTACAAGCAGCAATGTGAATTATTGTGACTAAACGTGCCTGATCATGTCTTGTCTTGACTTGACTAACTGGTGTGCGACTAGCCTTACTGATTGAATATGCCTAGTAAAGTGTACAGAGTATGTAGTCATACTAAACTTAATCATATCGTATGTAGTCAATCAATAATTTAATTAGAAGTAATATCATAGAGAAACAATAGCGTAAGTAGATATCCCATGGTATAGGGAATTCATGTCGCAACTTTTACTGTTATCTCAAGCCAATTACTGTCGATTATTGTAAATTTTTACTGTTTTGTTGAAGTGATAGTCTATGAACGGCACAATTTGAGAGACTAACAGCGTCAAATAGCTGCATAGGAAAGAACTACGTGAACTATCGGCTTGGGATAACAGTAAAAGCTACGACATAAACGCCCTATACCATGGGATATCTACTTATGCTATCGTAATCGTAAGATTAAGAAGAAGGATAAGAAGAAGAAGAAGAAGAAGAAGAAGAAGAAGAAGAAGAAGAAGAAGAAGGAAGAAGAAGAAGAAGAGAAGAAGAAGAAGAAGAAGAAGAAGAAAGAAGAAGAAGAAGAAGAAGAAGAAGAAGAAGAAGAAGAAGAAGAAGAAGAAGAAGAAGAAGAAGAAGAAGAAGAAGAAGAAGAAGAAGAAGAAGAAGAAGAAGAAGAAGAGGAAGAACCTGAAGAAGGAGGAGAAGTAGTTGGAGGAGTATGGGGAAAAAGAGGAGACTTGATGATGAGGAGCAGGAGGTGGGAGAGGAGTCAGGAGCAATTGCGTCATTAGGTCCTCTCATCAGCTGACTAAATAACAGGCAAGGTATCAGAAGCTTGAGGGCGCTCCCGTCGGACATTGAAACATTAATCCTCTAATCTAATTGTGCAGGTTTAACTGCAGCATCTGTCCCCAGGAAGGGTGAAACACTGCACAAGTCCGTCTTAAGCCTATTCATATTGTCAGACGTGGATTACTTGACTGTGTCACAATTATTCCACGTTTTCTCTGCTGCCGTGATACGACGGATGTCATCCCCCCCCCTCTCCTCCACCCAAAAAGTTACCCCTCTCCTGCTATCCTCTTCACAAACAGTTACCCTCTCTACTACTCCGCTAATGCTTCTCCTCTCCTATGAAGGTCCTCCTCCTAACCCATTCTTTCCTCTTCCAGTTGGAATCATCTCTCTACACCATCTATATCTCCTTACTCATCATTCCACATCACCTCCTTCTTTCCTTTTTCATTATCTCTCCCTCCTACTCCTTTCTCACTCCTCCACCCCCTCCCCCATCTAAAAAATCCAGGATCTCCTCTACCAGCATCAGCCATCCCAATTTGTTCCACCTATCCGTCTGTGCTTTCTAGCCTAATAGTTTAGGAGATCTAGATATCCTCCTATGTGTGTCTGACACACATGCAGAGTAACCGCCTTGATCCTCTGACCTTAACCGGAACTTAATTTGAGACTATTCCGCGCGAACCTTGGATGTAGTTGAGAGGAAGCAACTATTGATGCTTGTTCAAGAGTTGCGTGTACTGAAATTCACTCCTTAATCCAAATTCAATTCCCTCCCATAATGCGTATTAATTCAACAGTATTCATTTATTTATTCATTTATTTGTGGACAGAATAACAACATTATTTATTCATTTTTTTTTTCATTTATTTATTGAATGAAAAAGACTGAGAAATTGTCAAAAACCCACTGATTTATTGATAATTGGAAAGACCGGTTTCGGTTATTACACCATTGTCAATCTCTGATAAATCGAGGTTCAAATTATCAATTCATAACTATTTATTATAGTTTCGAATTATCAATGAATCAGTGGTTTTTGACAATTTCTCAGTCTTTTTCATTCAATATGAATAATTACCTCAATATCAACTTCTCAACTACACAAAAAGTCAACAGTATTCGTATTTCCTATCAGAATCTAGAAGCATTGATGCTTGTTCAAGAGTTGAATACACTGAAATCCACTCTTTTATCCAAATTTGATTCCCTTTCATAATTCGTATTAACTCAACAGTAGGCCTATTCGTATTTTTGATCAGAATCAAGCATTGATGCTGCGTCTTCAGTGTTAAATCTTGAGTTTTTTTCTCACTATGATATAGAAAAAGTCTATTAAAAAAATGTAATTTATCCCAATAACAAAGTTTATATTGAGTTCTTTGGTTATTAGAATCAATCTTCATGTCCATGGGTTGAGAAAGGCAGTGTTCCATGTAGGATGAGAGAGGTAAAGTCATTTCAATCAAGACACCACTTGAATGAATATTGATCAAGAAGTGTAACTTTAGCTCAATCATGTTTGTTTTTATAGCAGATAGAATTGTTCTAATTGATTCATTCATTGTTTATTCTTCCCTGAAGCTCCTCATTCTAATAAATTCTAGAGGTGCGTACAGACTCACGCTCTGCTCCGCAAACGAACGTTACACGAGCAGATCGCAAGATGGTCGTAGGTCGAGCAAGAGCAGAATGCGAACAGAACGCGTAACAGAGCGCGAGCTTGGCAAGTACGAACCAACCAATAGGTACGCATGCGCGGTTAACGTTATCGTTGGATCATTTTAGATATCTGTAGTCTATTAATATGAAATTATCAAACATTTTTAATAATTAATTGATAAATCATAGAAATTAAATAGTATAAAATCAATTATCAAAACATTTTTAATAATAGCCTACCAGCATATAAGCATTTAAAAGAAACCTTTTGAAACATTGACAGATCATATATTTTGTAATAGAACATTAACATAAAAATGCAATGAATATAATATTAATGATCAATTTATTATACTGTATAAAAATTAAAAAACATGATTTTTATCAGGCTGCCCAGCTATCCTGGTCAGAATATACTAGTAGTCTGTGAACAGTAGACCTCACACAGTATTCTACTCCACAAGTAGGGGAGAGCGGGGCAAGTTGATACGGGGCAGGTTGATACATTTAATATTGTAACCCTAGGCGCACGCGCATAGGGACAGAATATGAGTCAGACATGTTGTTTTACTGTTTGGTAATACCTAAGGAGCCTCATTGCCGACAGACCACTGTAAGCGGCTGTATAATTGAAAGAGTGTTTTGTATAGTGAAAAGTAATTTTCGACCATCTTATTTGAGTTGAACCACAAGCAAAAACATACCACCTGGGAAATTCACCATTGGTATAACTCAAAGCATATTTATAGGTGAGTGTTATGTGATAGTTTCAATTTTCCAGTTATCTTTGTTTTGGGGTTAGTTTGGTTCATGAGATATATATGCAGTGGGGGCAAGTTGATACACTCGGTTGGAGGCACATTGATACGGTGTATCAATGTGCCCCCATTACTGTCAAATTTAATTTCTTGTTTCTTCTGACAGGGAAATAGTGCGGAACTACAAGAGAAAGAAGGATTGCGAGAAAACTCCAAATGAGGACTTCGAAAAAGCATATGAAGCCATCAAGTCTAAGGAAATGTCTTTGCGGGAAGCTACTATTGCATTCCAAAAAGATAAAATGACTCTGTCTAGTTTTTTGAAGAAAAAAGATGAATCTAATGGCCAAAATATTACAATATGGGGTATGCAAATCCAAGACAGATTTTCATAGAGCAGCTGGAATCACAGCTAGAAGACTACATTATTAATTGTTCGAAGATCTATTATGGGCTCACACCACAAAATATAAAAGCATTGAACATTAATGTGATGAACAATGGAGATGAACATCAAAGTGATAAAACTTCTTCCACTAGTAGGCCTAAGGATGTTGATCTATCCACGGTAAGTCCTCAACAAATTCGTCCCTATCCCAAAGCTGGAGAGCGTAAAAATACTAAGAAAGGAAGGAAGCCGATGAAATCAGCTATTCTAACAAGCACACCAGTAAAAAAAGAGCTAGAGGTGTTAGCTAGGGAAAAAGAAGCTAAAATGAATGCTATGGCGGAGAATATGAAAAAAGGCTGTTTAAAATGGTTGAAGCAGAATCAAAAGCGAAGAAGATAGAAAAGAAGAAGAAGAGATTCATTCCAAAGAGGAAGATCAAGATTGAATCTGAGTCTGAGATGAGGAAGATGATGAGTCGAAGATGAGGACACATTGTGTCTTGTATGTATGAAACCCTATTCCAAGTCCAAGCCAGCCAGGTCAAGACTGAATACAATGTATGGCTTGTAAAAATGGGCTCATTTTAAATGCAGCAAAGACACTAAAGTTTATATTTGCATCCACTGTAACTCTGACAACGATTCTGATTAAGTTTCAATCAAACAATATTTTGATATATTTGCAAAAAAAGTTTTATCAATTATCAATTATTCTTTTTAATTATCACATTGAATAACATATTTTACTTTTTCAAGACTACTTTATCTTTATAAATTTTGTTTTCAATCACTTCTTGCCTTCTTAAGGTCCGAACCCACTAGAACGTATCATACCATGACCGTGCCCGTACCGACACATGCAAAAAAATATTCTTTGCATCATTTGATATGTAATGCACCCATTAGACCGTTCCGTCACCGGCCAAGCACGGAGCGTGCCATGCACGTCCAGGTCAACATTTGTCGGCCAGTATATTTTGTCTGTGACGGAACGGTCCTTGCATGGCACGTGACGCCTGCAAACCCCGTTGTAACCGCGTATGCACCGCGTTGGTAACCAGTTCACCGCTACATTCTCTTGCTAACTGACGCGTTCCCAACAACTTCTGACCGGGCATCATACGCGTATCATACGCGTATCATACCCGTATCATACGCGTACCATACGCGTAATGTACTGGCATAGACCGCTGTTGATCCGGTGTAGTGGGCATAGTTGTTATTTTACGTGCCTGGCATGGTCTGACACGGTCCGTGTCTGATACGTTCTAGTGGGTTCGAACCTTTAATATAATTTTTCTCATCCATTATACACTTGTATCAACTTGCCTCCAGCTAATATCAACTTGCCCCCATGTGGGGAACATTGATACACTTTGTATGATCATATAAAAATTTTATTTTTGGAGAAAGAAATAATTTAATCAAGAAGATGTTATTTTATATGAATGCATAACATATGGATCCATTATATCACGATTTTACCGATTCAAAATCATAGAAGATTGAAATTTTAAAAATCAGTAAGAGAAATTTGTCTCAACTTGCCCCGCTCTCCCCTACCTGATTGAAACTATAGACCTCATAGAAATACAACAATAGACTGGCTTCTCCACACATCTGTGTAATCACTTGTCAGCTGATTTATGATGAATAATTCTATAGTCAGATTTTCACTCCAATTTTTGAGGCTCTTTTTTCCTTTTATATTATCCTTGAAATGCAAAATTTCCAAAAACCTTGTATATACGTCGATGCGCAATTAAAAAAGGAACATACCTGTCAAATTTCATGAAAATCTATTACCGCGTTTCTCCGTAAATGCGCTACTTATAAACATTTAAACATTCAAACATTTAAACATTGAGAGAAATGCCAAAACCGTCGACTTGAATCTTAGACCTCACTTCGCTCGGTCAATTATTTAGTTTTGTTACCCGATCAGCTGGCTTGACGCTCCTCCACATTTGTGAGTTTAGGTTGTAATGTATTGGAATCAACAATAAGACAAAGAGCGTGATCATCTTGCGAACCTCTTGCGTAACGTCTCGTGTAACGTTCATGATCGGAGCGTGCTTGGAGCGTGTTCGAGGCGCGTATATCTGTACGCACTTCAAGCTGTGTACAGATTTACGCGCCGCGAACATAAGAAATTCACTTTTAATCAGCTGATGCCAAGCTTTTTATATCTCTATCTTACCGTTTCTGTAAAAATACAGATATTGTCAGCTGATTTAAAGTGAATTGCTCATGTTCGCGGCGTGTATATCTGTACGCACCTTTAGAACTTCAAAGCCAAAACAACTCGTACTCCACACACAAACAGTCCGAAATACTTGGGAATGGTGAAGAAACGAAACCCTTTGCGAAATATTGTCGTGGTAGGCTGCACAGCAATAATAATTTGCGGGTGACATGAATGAATAATCATCGCGTCACCTGGCGCCTTTGCATACAGTCATACAAAAATAAAGAATCAGTTTCACGCAATATTTGCGGGGGAACGGAGGGTGAAATACGAGCGACACCAGGCAGTAAATTTCTGTGACATCCACAATAATTCTTCACTAGAGCAATACATCACACCGCAACAGACTACATTCTTGTACTGGATTTTCACGAGGTTTTCGGTTTTCAATAGCGGTGGTCTGAATATTATTTAGTGTGTGGCACACCTCTAGCGAACGGTAAGGAGTTCTTCTACACCGCATGTGGAGAGATGAGATTATATTTCCTGCTGAGACAAATTCTGCTTCGAGACTACTGCATTTCACTTGGAACATTCGAGAAGCTCTTGACTATTTTGAAGCAATCTGCGATCTCTCTTTAACCTTCTGGTAGTCGCGCCCTACTCAATCACACGAGCAGTCGCGTGTTGTATTTTGTACAACATCCTATTTTCCAGGTGTTATGTACTCTGTTTACTGCCAAAACATATTAATTAATTGTATAATTACTTTCTCCATCTTCTTGAATAATTTTACGCCTATGAACATTTGGATGATTACCATCCCAATAAGGTACATCAAGCAAAGCCATCAATTCTGTGTTATTGGTTCGTTTACAGTCCCCGTATACAGTCTTCCCTATCTTATGCACAGCGCGACTTATGAGCTGACGAGACTAAATGGCACCCAAAGACTGAAAAACATATTTATTAATTGTATAATTACTTTTTCCTTCTTCTTGAATTATTTTACGCCTATGAATATTTGGATGATTACCATCCCAATAAGGTACATCAAGCAAAGCCTTCAATTCTGTGTTATTGATTCGTTTACAGTCCCCGTATACAGTCTTCCCTATCTTATGCACAGTGCGACTTATGAGCTGACGAGACTGAATGGCACCCAAAGACTGAACCATTGCTTGGTTGATACTGCTACTCAGTGGATTGATGGGGGAAAAGTTTTGGATAGCATAGGTGACTCATTCACTGACACCACCCATTCAATAGTTTTGTGCAACAAAAAAACTGACACTGTTGTACTTTTTACAACAGCGCGACTGCCGGGAGGTTAATATCTTCCAATTATGGTACTTGGATATTGGAGATCTATTTTTAATTCTATTTGATTTATATGTTTTTCATATGAAGCATTTTGAACTCTTTCGGTAGCCTACACAGGAGAGCAAATTAGAGATCAAGAGAATTAAACTAAATTTGATAAGTTTTTTTTCGACATTCCACATTTACTGCGGTCTCTCTAGTGTATTCAGTTTCAATAGATTAGCTTATGAAAGTTTGAGACCTAGATTGATGGAGTTTATGTCATATAACTACTTGAATATTGTGCTCCTCTATTATCTCACAATTTCAATTTCTAGAAGGAAATGAACTATCTAGATTGTTCATTATATGCTTGTAAGTACATTAATCGACATCTCCGTAACTTGTCACAATTGATTCAGTTGTGAATCATCGCTGATAATTGATTGGTATTAAATAATAAACTACAATGCCTCTCTCAGTTGATTTTCAGTTATTGGATTATATTAGATTAGATAAGATTTCTTCACTTATGTATGTTACAATAGTAACATACTTTTGGATAGAGATGAGTGAAACTAACTGTTCAATTGTTTTGATTGTGAATATATGATAATATCATAGCAGTATGATATCAAATGATTCTAATTTGCTCTCAATCCTGGAACGGGATGCATATGCTCAATCGCCCTCTATATTTATAACAGTTTTCGATTAAGTAGCTTACACCTATTATATGGATGTATTCATTGTCGTTGCCTAGGAGCCCTTAGATGAAAACTACTACCAAATCCCAATAAGCTCACAAATCTTTTCAAGCTCACAATGTGAATTGTACAAGTTTCAAAGGTACCTACTTCACTAGGAAACAAAAGTGGAAACAATCACATTCTGAAAGGAGAAATTGATGAATTCAAGATGAAGATCAATATAATGATGCTACTGCATCAACATTGGAGATCATACATCATTCCTCATGATCATTACTGAGTGAAAAGGATCATAAGCATGGTAAAATATTCTTGTTCACGAAATCACACACAAATGTATTTGATGCAAAATCACATCTTGACTTCATGATGCAAAGCGAATCATTTGATACAAAGAGACAAAACTATTTTGATCCAAGTAGACTAGATACCATCAACAGATACCATCAAAATTCACCGTAATGCACTCTTCCCCAGAACGTAACCAGTCCAAACATGATTTTATCCCAGGAAGCACTAAATCAGACCATGCATCAGTCTTTCCAGAACGCACTCAATCAGACAATGCATTTCACTCAGATCGCAGCCTGTACAATCATGCATTTTTCCCAGAGCGCAAACAATCCGATCATGTAAATTATTTATGTAAATCTCAACTGTTATTATTGTTACTATAATGCAGTTCACAGAACTATTCCCCACACCTAGACTTGTTGTCTCTGTGGGGGAAATTCACTATCTATATATTGATTTTGTTAACAGTATATACGTATTTATTTTTAGTGTATATTTTTCTCTTATATTTTTAAAAATTTTCACAAATATATTGATAACCGATTCCTGGCAGACAACGTTCTCGGTTATGCCAAAATTAAATGGCTCAGTTTGTTTTCTTATTTCCTTGAATAATTATGCATTTATGCATATGAAATGTTTTTTTTTATTTTTTGTTTTTTATTCTTAGCTTTGTTGAATAAAGGCTTTTTTTTCATTTATCCTTTCATTATTCATATATTGTCTCTGCTGCTGTATTTTTTTTTGTGAATGAAGATTATTCGAATTTGAATTTGAATGTATTTCTCTCTGAACGCAACAGATCAGGACTTGCATTTCTCCCCAGAACGCAACCAATCTGATCATGCATTTCTCCCCATAACGCAACCAATCTGATCATGCGTCCCTTCACGTGCGCTCCACTTCGGAGACACATATGAAAAGTTTATCAGAAATCTTGTTAATTAGTCTCGAAACTTGTTAACAACTTGCAGCATACATGGAGCCAGCCGCTCGTTTGTCTGGATCTAAATCACTCCTGACAAAGAGCTCACAGCTCAACCCACCAAGTTCACCTCTCGCTCCCACTCCAACCCTCAAGATTAGGCCGCAGAGAATACACGTTGAGTGAGAGAGTGAATCAGTCAATGAGCATGACTGAGAGAGAGAGAAAGTTTGAACAGTGCAAAGTTCGCTGAGCATCGACCAACCAAAAGGTAAACCAACTTTTAATGTGGGGCGCGCTTTGCTTGTTCGGAATCAAGAAAAATAATGATGTGGTTTGTCTATTATTCACTGGAGTTGTTGGATGGTTGAGTCGTTTCATGTGGGTTTTATTCGCTTAGTTCGATGTGAAATAGCATAGCTGTTGCAGTCTACTCAGCATAACAAGGTCAACCTAGAGAGTTATTGGAAATCAGCAATGTGCTTTATTATACAGGGATATACTAGTAGCTCTGCGAACAGTAGACCTCGCTCATGAGTTATACAACGTTCAATCTATTGAGAAGGGCCAGTACAGTAAGTACAGAATATTGTGAAGATTTAGTCATGATTGACATCTATTATTTTCTCCATTGAAAGTGCTAGAGACACTGTTTCCAGGGACACCGGACTTATCAAGGAGGTACCTTTATATCAAATACATACCTTTTAAATGTAAAAGACTAAGAAATTGTCAAAAAATCACAGATTTATTGATACTTAGAAAGACCGGTTTCGGTCTTTATCAAAGTTTATAACAGATTGACAATGGTGTAATTACCGAAACCGGTATCTCTAAGTATCAATAAACCTGTGTTTTTTTGACAATTTCTTAGTCTTTACAATTTAATGTGAATATTTAACACAATATCAACTCCTCAACTACACAGAAAGGAAAAAAATTACCCTTATACCTTTACATACAAATGTTTCTCTACAACTGTAGTATTGGGATCCAATACAATAAAGATTTTTTTAAATAATTCATCCAATTAATTTGATTAACCAATTTAATAATAATAATATAATAATAATATAGGATGATTCAATTTGATTATTCTATCTAATCATAATATTTCATTTTATAATGATATATTATTAGAATAAGATAAAACAATATTAGTATTATCTGCAAAAAAACTGGTAGAAACGAGATTTTGAACCTGGGTCCTACAGTGTGAAAGACCACGGTCTAATCAACTCGACTACCATGTGCTCGTAATAATAGATGCGAAACTGTATGGGAATGAATTGCTGTATCTTCAAAGACACATCCTTTCTTGATTGAGGCTAGTTTGCGGTTTTTTAAATATTACAAAAAACCAGAGGTTTTATCAAAAATCGTTACACATACGTTTCTGCGCCTTGTTTCAAAGAAATTGCATACCAAATTTCATCCAAATCGGACAATAACTGCGACTGTAACTGCGGTACAAACAAACAGACACAAGCCGATCGAGTCGAAACTAAGACCTCAGCTTCGCTTCGGTCAATTGAGCTGCGTTTACACTATAGTTAGTACCAATATGTTAATAATTCAATCCTTATAGCTTCTATCAGATTGAACATAAGTTATCATACACCCATGCTCACGGTATATAGAAGAAGAATTTTCATCTAAATACCGTGCATATGATGAACATAATATTATGTGTTTGTCAAGTTCAGTTCAATCTAATAGAATCTATAAGGATTAAGTTATTGTATAAAAATATACAGTATCCAAAATCTCATTCTTCTCCTCCCATCTTCTACATTATTTGTCACTAGCTACTATTCTCACTATGCATCATCTGACTTGCTACTTTTACAAATTCATTTTGGTTCCTTGTTTTTCAGTTGAGTCTTTCTCTTTTTCCTTCTGATTTCAGTATTCAGTCTCTTCTCTATCTTTCTATTTGTCTTTGTAATCTTTCAATTAACATTTTGTCAATAACTTTGGTGTGAACGCAGCTTTAGTGTTTCAAGTTGAAAATACAATGTGACCGATGTTGGTTTACAAACATAATATTTTATTTTGCTGTGGATTATACCAATGTATTCTAGTGCCAAAGTGTGAAAGGGAAACTGACTTACATCTTCTGATCTGTTTTAGAATATTTTCATACTATTCCTTGACGTTTCAAGACTATCCATTGGTTACAAAGGTTTATTAATGAGAGAGGTTCTAACAAAAAAAAATCAATAATACTCTACAATAATTCAACGTGACTTATAACTTCTTATAACTCAAGACTCATCAGATAGTACCATAGTATTAAACTATAGTATTAGATGGTATAGCTTGCAACTTGGTACTAGTGCCTGTCATAACTCGTGACTTATGACATAATGAATGCAATAGAAATGGTCTTTATAAACTAGATAAATTCTCCATCTACTGATTAGTTGTGGAGTTGATATTGAGGTTCCTATCAATATCGAATAGAAAGACTTGACATTGTCGAAGATTGATGTTGAGGAATTCTTCCATAATTGAAGAGACTTGAAATATTGTCAAAAATAAACTCTATTTGAATTAAAATTAACATTTTACAGGAGCATGCTTTCGTGTGTGCCCACACATCATCAGCTGTAAGTAAAATGTTGATTTTTATTCAAATAAATTGACAACATTTCAAGTCTCTTCAATCATTGTCGAAGAGTTTACCAGGGATGTAAAATAATGGTGTGACAACCGAAGCAGGCATATACATTTTTATTAAAACTGTTGTTTGACAAAATCTAGTCTTTTTATTCAGCTCAATAAGTAACTTGAGAACTCAAGTCTGGGACTAATGACTCATGATTTGTGATTCATGAAATTATATGAATACAATACGACTTCAGCCTTTGTTGACTAAATCACCTTGCTGACCCAGTGAACTACCAACAATACAATCCGTTCAAACTGATCAAGGAACTCATCTGCAGATGCCCGATTTCGCAATCGGTTTGCCTGGAGATGATTACTAAACGGATGGGCTATCAAGGAAAATAACAAACTTCAACGAATGAAGTTATTCATCGACGGTTTACTCAATTCGCAGAGGCGCAGACAAAGATAGTCGAACAGCTGTGAGTACAGCGGAACATAACAGTTCTAGGGTACAAGAGGAACAAACTCAACTTCGCACCAACACCCCGAGCTGAAGGAGGAAGAGAGGGCACCGAGGGGGTGAAACGAGGTACCAAGGGGATAAGGGTACCAGGGTGGCAGAGAAGCACCGTCCAAGTTTCTGTTGAGTCGTAATTCAGTCGACTGACAGAATAAGATAACAATTCGGAAGAGGGCTGTGGTCAGATTATTTGCATTGGTCGGTTGCTGTCATAGAGCAGTAGATCTATAGAGTGCTACTTGCCACAGTAGTATAGAGTGCTTGCTACCTTACTATAACAACCATGCACAAGTAGGGTCACAGACACTAGAGCACACCTAGACACCTGCTCTAGCGATTCATTTTACCATTTTCCTCTCTTCACAACATCATCAACTTCTTGGTCTGTTTTTCCTTGTCTTCTTCACTTTCCTTCACCTCCACCCAATCTCCCGAATTTCTACTGAGTTTGCATAGGTACAACATGTCCTTCTCCCACATCCATAGCTAATCTCACCTTCTACAAACTGATATCCTCCAGGGAAGTATGCTTATACGTGAACAAATATTCTAGGATAAATCTTCCTGTTGAGAAATATCCAGAGAATCTTTTAGTTATTTTGTATACATGTATCAGCTCCACAAGTTTCTCTAGCAAAATATAGTACAGTTTCTCCACAGTGAGAAACCGAAATAACAATAATTATTTTCTTTAACAAACGCTAGGTCTCAACCCTCGAATAACTCGCTGAAGGACATTGAGAAGATACATAAGTTCTTGGGAAAACAGCTGGAAATTTTGTCGTCTGTCGATACCGTAATGGAAGTGAGTGAGCGAGTGCATGTTTGGGTTATTTCTCAGCTGATCTCACGAGAAGAATAATGCAGCAAAAAAAACTAAATTTTGTTTATTTCCCTTTTTTTTAGAAAACATGTTTACTTCAGAAAGTCCGGAATGGTAACTAGATGCTGTTACTGTAGTATAGTACATAGTATATCAACACATATTGTAGCGGACATGGTATATCATTCTTAATAGAACTCATATTATATCTATTCGTAATTGATGATGTGTTTGTTCTTTGAAGTGTGAATAAATTGTTATTTTGATGAGTGATAGTAGATTCACCTTAATTTTGATTTGGACTGTGATATACATTTGAAAAGGAACAGTTACGGGCATGAGCCTGTTGTGCCACATTTTCTATGCTCTTCACTCCAGATCGAAGCTCGGTCCCTCGATATTAATTATGAAGAATTATCTTTCGCAAATATTTATAATGTGAATTATATTGGATCGTATCCATTATAAATTAATCCATGCACTGCTGTTTGTAGAAAACGCTAAGTATTTTATAATGTTCTATTCAAAAAGTGATATTCTGTTTGAATCACAGGAGAATGAACTAGAATGTACCGGTATATTGAAAGAATGTCTTCAAAACAATCCTTCATTGCAAACGAGAATTTTCCTTCCAATGTCTGACTAAAATTCATTGATCAATCTCTCAGGTCCGGTTTCTGAATCAATATTTATGTGTTATTGAATCTAATGGACTATAAAATCTATAGGTTTGATGGTTCATTAGATTTAATGAGTATCCTAGAAACCAGGTTTGAGTCTTTCAAACTGAACTCAACCCTTGAATTCTCTCAATTTGGTAGGGAGTTAGTGGGAAGGATATTTTGAATATTCTTTCCGAAGAATGGACATTGATATGTCCAAACCTCTGCCAATTTATGTAGATGCATAACAATATTATCTTTAGTTATTACAAATTGCTTTTTTCGTATCATATACAGTTCAATAATTATTTTCTTAGTCTATATTATGTGAATTCATCTATAATTTTGATGTATTGTTAGCTATTTAATATAAGTGTTAAAGCCAGTATATATTGTAATCTACATAAATAAAGTACTCAATCAATCAATTCGATCTTGCTTAACCTCTCTGTCCTAACCTCAATCCAAATCAGTACTCGTGATATTATCTAAATTCAAACCTGAAACTCTTAGTCTCAAATCTACAAACTATCCTGATGCTAGAATCACTAGGTCTACCGACTTGCCCTCAACTCATTCAGTATAGATAATCGGAATGAAGGGAATAAAGTATTCGATTCAATAGACTGTTCTACAAACTCTGCATACCACGAGGGCACTCAAACGACATCCAAGTTCCGCCCAATAAAATCAATTATGCGGCCCGAAATTTGACTAGGACACTTATCGGGATGCGCCTTTGCCGCTGGAAGCAGGCAGTCACTTGTTGTTTTAGAGGCCGCAGCAGTCAAAATATTTGCGCCGAGCCGAGATGGAAACAGACGCTATCAACCACCACAGTGTCGGTCACCACCATCTGTTTACACCATGTTTCGGTGGTGCCCCTATGACGTCACTCTTCTCCTCCACCTCACTTCTTCCCTCACTCTCTTCTTACCCTCCTGTCTTTCGCTCTGTCACTTAATCTTTTATCTCTCAGCTCACCTTCTTGGTCTCTAGATACAGTTTTCTCTCTCTTGCTGGAGCACTTATGCCTCTCTGAAGCCTTGCCTATCTTAAGACTATTTTTTTCCTTCTTCTTCATTTCCTTAAGAAATGTTTCTTAAAAATCTTTATATCTTTGGTTTATTCCAGCCTTCTGGTTCTTCTTTACCTGAAACCTTGTAATTTCACTCATTCCTGGTCCATCTTATTATTTCTTATTATTTCTTCCCGTTCTTTTCTCTCTCGCGTTTCTTCCTATATTTTCTGCTCATCTTCCTTTCATCTCTCTTCTTCACTAATATTATATTCATAACAATTTTTATTCACAATCATCTCTTTTATTTCTGTTCTTCTTTCTCTTCTCCTCCATTCTTCTCTTTTGTATAAATTCCTCTCATTTTTCTTCTCTCCACTCAAAAGTTGAAAACTGAGTCAGCAATTACACCCCACTTTCTTCTTTTCACTCTGTCTCCAGTTTCTCTTCTCTCTTGTATTTTTCTCTTTCTCCTTCTCTCTCTTCTTTTTTCCCGAATCCATCTTCAATATTTCAAGCTATGATGATTGAATTACAAGAATATTTTTTCATCCTTTCTCTTCAAATACAACTTTTTTCCTAGTATCTCTTTTCTTTTTTTTCATGAACTAGATGTCACTCTGTTCTACAATAGTGATCCGTGGTCCAGTGGATAGAGTGCTTGCGTAGCAGCATAGACATCCCGGGTTCAAACCCTCTCACTACCAAATAGTTTTAAACCAGATAACTCCAGTTTTATCGGATGGGCACGTTAAACTGTCGGTCCCGGCTGAAGTATGACAGTCGCAAGGCCCATTGAAGGCTTAAATTATATATTCAGGCGGTGGGTACCTTCCCGCAAGGGACTCCCCACCAAAAAAAGCCATACGAATTTACTTTTTTACTCTGTTCTACCATTATCATTTATATATCACAACACATTCTTCACAGATTCTATCGAATTATCTTCCAATATTTCCCCAGCTCCTCTTCTCGTATCTATTTTTCCAACATCTATAAAAATCACCCTTTCATTCTCTTTCAAACCTTCACCTTTCGAAGTATCTCTACGCACCTCTCAAACCTTCACTATTATTTCTAGAAATCAATATTGATCTCTCCTTCTCTTCCTTCCAATCAACACAACTATATTTCCTAATCCATGATAACTTATATATCTTTTAAAATACGTATAAAATGAGCATATTATTATATTCCGATAGTATCAACTTGTTCATTTTCACATTGTAACTTGAAAATGGCCAAAGTAGGTCGAAACTAGTCGTTAAAATGCTTTAAAGTTTTTAAAATGTTTCAATAAAAGGATTCTATAAGTTTTATATTGTTTTTATTAACTTATTTATCCTCTATCATCTATAATTCTCTATGCGTCCTACCACCCTCTCTTCATCTACTCACCTCCTCCCACACTGGTATATATCTAACCACTGAGAGAGAAATCTACCCATATAGAGCCTATCCTCCATCTCGGCTCATGTATCTCTCATCCGATCGCAAATGCCCCACTGACAGCGGCCTGAAATCGCGGTTTTTGCTTGTCTATTGCATCAACAACATCGACAACTCTGGCGGCTGACAAAATTATCGACAAGCCAGTCAATAAAACGATGATGCCACACAGCTAACACTGATCAGGGCCGCTTTAACACTGATCAAGCACTGCATGTTGTCATATTCTGCAGTGGTGTTGCAATCAGACATTAACTGTTCACTTTGAGCTGTCAGTATTTCTTGTGGGTAACATCAGTACTTCTCACCCAATCAATGCTGACAGTGTGGCGTGGGTCTGACTACTGTGTCAAAATCAAGTGGAGCTGACAGTTTTCAATAGTTTACGCCTGACGGGAGAAAGTGAACCATATCGGCGAGTGACACAGTCATAATCTGTGTCACTAATCGATATTATATCTGATGATCAGCGATTTGCGTGCTGCGTGCTCGCTCACCTTTGCCATGTGGTGTCACAAAGTGATATCGACACGCTCACCTCAATTAATCGTTGCACCAGCCCGCTGACTCACCATCTTTGACCGCCACTGCGTCAACCACCTATTTCAATTTGCAATGAACCTGGCAGCCGATATCGGACGTGTTTTCCGATAGTCGGTGATCTGTTTTTGGGTGGCTACATTATGTTGGAGTGTGTTGTGGTTGAGTAGTGTGTTGAGATGATATACAGGAGAAAATGATGTTTCAGAAACTAGAAACATTATGTCGAGTTTGTTTTGGTTGGACAAGAGTGTGTTGAAATGGTATATGGAAGAGATTCATGTATGATACATTGGGAATGGATGAATGAATCGTAGTTACATAGTAAGGGAACATCAGACGGATAAAAGGCTTACCAACTAGTAAAACTGGTCAATGATAAGAATAAAATTCGACAATCCCAATAATTGACAGAGCCGGACATCAGTTTTTTTCTTAAATCGGAACATCACTCAATCTGTTCTGGAAGTAATTGAAACCAAGTTTCAATAACTCAATAAAAGAACTAAACATAGTGAAAACCCAAGTTTTCAATCAGAAAGTAGTCGACTAATATTTTCGTGACACTTCTACTCAATCTAACCTAATAATAACTAGAGAATATTCTGTGAAGATAATCTTCATGAATGAAATAAGTTGAGACTAGGAGAAAATATTTGTTTAAGGAGATTATGCGGAATTCCAATGTCTTCATGGAAGTCCTCATGATTGGATATGTACAATTCGACAACACAGGCGATGCACATCTGTAGAAATAATCTTTGTGAATAAAATAAGTTGAGACTAGGAAAAATATTCATGTACGGAGATTATGCGGAATTCCAATGTCTTCATGCAAGTCCTCATGACTGGATATGTACAATTTGACAACACAGGCGATGCACAGTTCTCAATTCCAATATAGCCAGTATTATGGGTTGCATGAGAAAATCGAACTCTTGCACAATTTGACAACAGGTATATTTTTCCAAGTCACAACTTATTTTATTCAATGTATGGTATCTACAATCAGCCTACGTTTACAGCATCTTTATTGACCGAGCGAAGTGAGGTCTAAGATTCAAGTCGACGGTTTGACATTTCTCTTAATGTTTGAAAGTTTAAATGTTTATGTTTTTATGTTGCGCATTTACGGCGACACGCGGTAATAGATTTTCATGAAATTTGACAGGTATGTTCCTTTTTAAATTTCGCGTCGACGTAAATACAAGGTTTTTGGAAATTTTGCATTTCAAGGATGATATAAAAGGAAAAAGGAGCATCCTTCATACGCCAATATCACCGTAAAAATCAGACTATAGAATATTATGCATCATAAATCAGCTGTCTAGTGGACTATAATACTACCCGTTCAAAAACATCGAACATCTTGAAAATGTATCTTCCCATAAACGTTAGTAGACAGTTGACTATAATACTACCCGTTCAAAAACATCGAACATCTTGAAAATTGTATCTTTCCATCAACGTTGTAGACAGTTGCAGCCAGACCTGATTACAGCGCTCACACTCACATTCCGGGACGACACGTCACGGTACGATACATTCAGACATTAAATTTTAATTTCCTAGACATTTCCAAGTGATAAATTATTTATTAATTTTTGAGAAAACATAACAACAGGTCAATGTAACTCACTGAGCGCAAGATCTACTGTTCACAGAACTACTAGTAAAGCCTATTCCATCATAGGCTCGAGCTGTTCCAGGCATTTTTCAACTACAATTTCAATAAGTCAATCACTAATTATCTGAATATGTCTCTCCTTTTGAGAACCAAATCAGATCCTGTGATGCGCCGGGTAGGCCTGCTATATAAAGCAAATGAATGCCTGGGGTGGCGAACACGTATGGGCCGCCCCAAGGTGTGGCTGAGATGAAAGCCAAAGCAATATCGGCCAAGTTAACGTAACCGTGCTATTATAGAAATGATATATGGCCGCATGAGCCTACACTGACGTCTTTGCGTGACTTTGAAGTTAGTGTAGTTGGGCCTTACTAATGATTAGCTGCGAGGTGTAGCTAGGACCGGCGGCTGTAATATCTGGAAGATGTTTTACGAGCTGGTACGTGTGACATGAATAGGGGGGCCGTCAGAGAGGGGTAGGTGTGTCAGAGGGAGAAGGTGTGTCAGGGAAGGGGGATCTCCCATTGCGATTTAATATCTGAAATTGCATCCGCTAGAAATTCGCTGGGATATTTTCACACTTTCGTGAGTGTCTTCCGCTCTGTCATTGGTGGGCGGGGCACCAGGCAAGATCTAGTATCATGATACAACGTAAATCCAAATCCTTCATTCCCCTACTTGCTATCCCATATCATCATCATCTCCTCTCGTTTTTTCTCTTTTCTCTAAATCTTAAGGTCTTATGACCTCTTCTCTTGTTATTGGAAGTTTTCTCATTTTCAGAAATGAAAGTCATGTATTTTGTGACCACTTATATTATATTCTATTCCTCCTATTACTTTTCAAACTCAAAAATTTCCTTCCTTTTCTTTTTTTAATGTTCCATCCACATGGGTCTTCATCTGATCTTTCTTTTGTTCAATGTACAATGTTCAATTTCATTTTGCGTAGTTGAATTTTCAATTTTAAATTTTTGATCAATTTTTGTTCAATTCTACATTTTGCGTAGTTGAAAAGTTAATATTGTAGTAATTATCCATATTATATGGAAATACTAAGAAATTGTCAAAAACCACAGATTTATTGATACTTGGATAGACCGGTTTCGGTTGTTACACCATTGTCAATCTCTGATAAAATAAAATCAAATACAAGAGCAGCAGAATTTAGTTACACCATTGTGAAATTAATTAGTCTGCTGCTCTTGTATTTGATTTTATTTTATCAGAGATTGACAATGGTGTAACAACTGAAACGTGTCTTTCTAAGAATCAATAAATCTGTGGTTTTTGACAATTTCTTAGTATTTTTATTTTATTCAATTTCCTACTTTTCAGTTTCAAAATATTTGCAACTAATCGTTAATTCAAATCTGTTTCTCTTCTTCGTTTTGATTCTTGTCTCCGTTCTACTGAATCTCTTCTCATTTTTCCACCCATCCACCTTCTTCTCTTTTGTGTCTTTTTCTACATCATTTCCTCATTTTCCTTCCCCATCTTCTCCTGTTCCTACTCTTCTCCCCATTATCTCTTTACCACTACTTTCTACTCCTCCACAAACTCCTCCTTTTCCTTTCCCTTGCCTTCACCTCCATCCCCTGACCATATTCCTTCTGCTCTCATCTTCCAACAACATCCTTCCCTTCCATATCAACCTCTCACACATTCGTCCTCTCTGTCTAACCTCATTCTACTATGCATCAAATCTCCTCTCCAACCCATCTCCTCCCACTCAACCAAATCCACCAGAAACACTAAAACATATCCAGCTTCCAGTCGTCGCGATCTACCTACAACTACAAACGGATCCGCGCTAATATGACACTGTGATCAGAATGCATCATATGCTGCCTGTACACGAATCCACCTCTAAACTGTCAGAATCATTCATAGGTAACACCAATACTCCCCATCCAACCAATGGTGACAGTGTGAAGTGAATCTGTACCCGCTGAGATTGTCTTCACACTGACAGTATCCCTTGTGAATATTACCAATGCTATCTATCTAACCAATGATGACAATTTGAAGTGAATCTGTCCACGGAGAGATTGTCTTCACACTGACAGTATTCCTCGTGAATACCACCAATGCCATCCATCTAACCAACAGTGATAGTTTAAAGTGAACAGCAATAGCTTAATAGCGTCTCCTAATTACCAAGTCAAGACAGGCGTCATACAGACGCAGATAGGGAGATTCATTTCATCAGTCAGCACTCATCGCATGTAGAATTAGAGCTTCAAATTCAAGCAATACTGACAGATTATACTGAATCTCACTATACTTCCCTTATCCACGTACAGACAACACGTAATATCAGACATACATAAACCTCCCCCCCCCATTCAGAAACATCTAACTCCCACCGGTATGTGAGACACTGCAGTCAGCATACCACCACTTTCAAGTGCTATACTGCCAATTTCAAGTGCCATACCACCACTTTCAAGTGCTGCTTCTGTTAAATTATAATGTCTCAATAAAATATGATGCCGTATCTTGATTATTACGTGCACCGCTACAGGTAGATTAATTGGGAGATTGTGATCATGTGCTTAAATCTAGAGGAGAAGTAAGAAGTATATGAGCTCGGGTTTCAGCTAAGTTTTAGCAGGACCTCCTATATACCACCACTAGCCGTCAGGCTCGCTTCGCTCGCCATATCCATCTAGCCAGGGGGCTCCGCTCCCTGGACCCCCGACTGGATCGTCCAAGAATGAGATCAGCAGGCTCGCTTCGCTCGCCTGCATTTTTCATTTGGGCATTTTTATCATATGTTAGGACGATCCAGTCGGGGGTCCAGACTAAACGTCTGGCTAAACGGATATGGCGAGCGAAGCGAGCCTGACGGCTAGTAATATAATATTCCCAGGAATAGCTCTGATTAAAGTAGCAGTGCCCAATCAATTTTCCGCGATAAATGCATTTCAATCTTCAACTTGGTGCCAACCTAACAAAATCAACTCAACTTAATGCCAACCTGACAAAATTATCAATTTGGTTACCAGTTAACAAATGTTTCGAAGAGGTACTCTCTCTAGATTATAGTTCTATAATTAACATTAACATATGATATGGACATTTCAATTATGATTTTAAGATATTGGAATAAGAAGAATATACATGCTAAAAGAGCTTTAAACCCTTAAAAACCACCCTTAGAGTTAAAATATCGCCAAAAGATTTCTTAGTGCGCCTCTAAAGGGCCAACTGAACATAACTACCAAATTTTAACGTTTTAGGTCCGGTAGATTTTTAGTTCTGCGAGTGAGTGAGTGAGTCAGTCAGTCAGTGAGTGCCATTTCGCTTCTATATAGATACCTGAGACTAGAAAAAAAAATTTGCCGCCGTATGTGGTGGTCTTATAGGGGAACTATACCTGGTTCCTACTGGGAAAAATCACTAATCAGCTGTTAGAGAGCGTCTCAGTTTATCGAAATCTCAGTTCGTCTAGTTACCGTAATATCAATGCCGGCCACCACCTAAGGCGGTCAATTTCTTTGTAGGTGCAGGTCCGGTATATAGAAAGTCCTGGTTCTAGTCTTTAAACAGCAGAAGTCGGACAATTGACTTTCCAAAACTGGGCGTAATCGCAGTTTTCATGATAATCTTTATTTTCTCATCTCTTTAATATTGGAAACGATTTACCTTGACCTTGATTATAAATAATTCAAAATAGCTGAAAATTCACTCTATTTCATCTTTATTTTATTTTGTGTTCAAGTTTCTAGAATTTCGAAATTTAATTCAAAAATCGTTACTCGTTTCACTGCGACTACGCCCCGTTTTGGAAATACAATTTTCTGACTTCAGCTGTTTAAAGTCTAGGACTTAGCTAAATCCCGAGCTCGGAAACCGGCCCTATATGTGTGTGGGAACTGGAAAGCTCTTCGTGTATTCTCATTGTTATGAACACTGAAAAATCTATGAAAATTGAAAATGATTGTTCATTTCATATTCTAAATTCCATGATAGAAACGTGAGGAGAATTATTTCACGCTACAAACCCATTCATTAAATCTCTAGCAGGTGACCCGTGCTTCGCATGGATCTAATTAGAAACTTGAAAAACTGAAATCTTGAAGAATTGAAAATATGCCTATAACCATCCTCGGTGAATAATCAATATGCAAAATTCCAAGTTAATCAGTCCAGTAGTTCAGACGTGATGATGCGTCATTCGTGAATTCCCTATCCTGTACGTGTATAAGCCAGTTCTTTCTCTATTATAATATAGATTACGTGTTTAGAGAGCTTGATTTTGATGTCTCTTGAATGGTTTACACTCCCAGAGGAATAGAAGACTGTCTTAATTGAAATAGATGACTGTCATGAAATATGATTCAGTAACTACTATTGCAAGTTGAATCCTCACTTCAATAATTAGTATGATCATAATAGTGTCATGTGTTTGTTGGTGAATGTTTTATAGTGGCGCAAGACAATAATTTTAACCATTATGTGTTGATCTGGGGATGTGATAAGGGATAGTATCAGTCATACAGCACATTATATGACTGTAATAACTTTGGAGAGATTGGATTATATCTCTTGGAGCTGAATTTATTATGATTGAGACACATGTAATGCATTTTCTGTATTCGATTCTGCCCTGAGAATACTGAATCACTGAGAACTTCATCATCATCGTCGTCATGGATTAGGTTTTTCAAGCCTGTTTTCTGGCGTTCATTTCTTCCTCGGTCTACCAATCCTTCTTCTGCATAATGGCTCGTGGAGTAGGCAGTAGTCAGTATTCACTGAGAACTTATACGCGAATAGTAACCCATCACAATTGATGAAATATAATTTTTATATGGCATTGAACCATATAGTTTCTCACGAATGAAACAATAATGATGAATTTTTTTTCGATCAAACTACAACTTCAAGTAGAATTTTCATAAATGATCCTTTTTCTTTCCCTCAAGGCAACTATCATGCGCTTGTAGCATCATGTTTACATATGATTCTATTGGATTTGGCTATCAATGATGCATCAGCCGAATGATTTTGAATTTTTGTCACTTGTATAGTTGAGAAGGACTCCCATGAACGTAAGCTACAGTTTGTCACTGAAGATTGAAGAGTTATTTCATAACTTTGCTCCGGTTTCTGGGTTGGTACAAATCTTGTTACAATAAGGAATAGATCTCCCAATGAAAATAGATTTCCATAGCTGTGTTCAACAAAACCGATAAGATGAAGTGATTTGAGATTTTTCCATTCACATAACTATGGAATCTTGAACTAGGATAATGGAGAAACATATCACGAACCACAACATAGAACACAAACACTGATCAAGCTTAGATAATATGGAAGATGCTGGGAAAAATGATAACATTGGAGTTCCATCAGTGGTTATATCTTGAGAGTAAAGCGCACTGGTCTAGAGTGGGATGGATGTATCTTTTGTTAAACAGAATTGTTGGTCAGGGAAGTATCGTGCTGGTGGATGAGGGTGGAAGAGGGGTGAGGAGGAGGAGGGAAAGAGGAAGAAAAGAGGAGGAATATTGTACCTCACGGGCACAAGCAGCAATAACTCGAAGATACAAGCGGCAAGTGGCTAGATGCATATAAACGGAATCTTTTTGTAACACTCCCCGGGGTGGTATAAATTTCCACTGGGAAACTGGTAGTGTGCCCTTCTAGAACAAGAAATCCGGAACAAGAACAAGGAAGAACAATCCACCCTCAACTTGTGATCCGCAGGAAAAATGTAGCTAGGTCCATTCGTTTTCTTATCGCCTCTCATATCGCGCTTGGATCACAATAACACATTCGGCGCTCGTCTCAAGGAAACAAGGAACAACTGAGCTGCTTTCAATATTGTTTCGAGTTTTTGTTGCTTCGTGTTCCCAGTGTTAGTACCAGAAACTATTCAAACTAGCACACCAATCGATGAGAAAAGTCATACGGTTGTCAAAGATTCTAACAAGTTTTGTTCGAGGGGTTGTAGGAGAATCGAACTTGGAAATCAATGAAATGCACGTCTTGTGAATATATTTGGAAGAATATGAGAGATTCGGGAATGGACACGGAAAATGTACTGCTAGAATAATGAGGAGATAACAATATGGTTGCACTCTCATCATTTGGGATAGGATAAAATCATTGTTCACAATGATACGCAATCTTCAATCAGTAGGTATAGAAGAATTATACAGTTTGAATCTATGAATAGGAAGCTAAAACTAAGATTTGGGATGGAAATTGAAAGTTACTATCTGGTCTTTCATTTACTTGGAGCCATCAATCCAACTTTCCTATGAGTGAAGAATTTTTGTATCAAAACCCACCTTTAGAAGGCAATTATTCTTTCTCAACTTGACCTAGAAAATCAATTTCCAATCTCAGTCATTCTCTTATACTGAATTATTATTGTCCTCTACTTTTCCAACTCATTCTATTCTGCAATGCCCTTTTGCTATAGGGATGTCTAGAGTATCACGTATAATCATATTCGTATAAAGGATACATTCCCATATTATGAGAAGATATTCCTCTTATCATATTGGATATTAGATATTCTATATTGGATATTAGATATTAGATATCAAATATTAGATATTAGATATAATATTTTAGATGATAGATATTAGATATTAGATATTAGATATCAGATATCAGATATCAGATATCAGATATCAGATATCAGATATCAGATATCAGATATTGGATATTAGCGAAATAGAATAATTAGAAATTAATAGAATAATCAAACAAGAATACAAGTATTGTGATGTAACTACTAGATTCGGTGATCATACCATCGTCAGGTAATAAAAATAAATCTATATATATAAAAGCGAAATGGCACTCACTAACTGACTGACTGACTGACTGACTAACTGACTGACTGACTCACACACTCACTCGCAGAACTAGAAATCTACCGGACTAAAAACGTTCAAATTTGGTAGGTATGTTCAGTTGGCCCTTTAGAGGCGCACTAAGAAATCTTTTGGCGATATATTAACTATAAGGGTGATTTTTAAGGATTAAAGTTCTTTTAGCATATGTTGATATAGAACTATAATCTAGAGAGAGTACCTCTTCGAAACAGTTGTTCTGGTAACATACTAAATTGAAAATTTTGTCAGGTTGGCATTAAGTTGAGTTGACTTTGTTAGGTTGGCACCAAGTTGAAGATTGAAATGCATTTATCCAGGACCTCCTAAATACCAATTTATCCAGCTAGCCAAAATTAGCGTTTTCTCAGCTTTTCTGCGTTTCCTCACCTTTTTCAATAATTGATGGAAATATATTAAAAAAAATCAGTACACAGGTTTAGCTGAGTTGGAAGAATTTTGTTCGCCAAAGATACGCCGATATAGTAACAGGTGTATTTCGAGATCAAATTGACATAATACGTTCAAATTCGGTACAGAGGTTCCGCTATGGCCTACATGCAGGCGAGCGAAGCGAGCTTGCTGATCTCATTTTTGGACGATCCAGTCGGGGTTCCAGGGAGCGGAGCCCCCTGATAAGACGGATATGGCGAGCGAAGCGAGCCTGACAGCTAGTGTTCAATAAATGTTCACTAATAGCTTTGTTTTTCAAATAACATCTTCAAGTGAATTATTTTAGCAGCTGCCCCTATTTATCAGCTGATTCATTTGAGATTTTTCAGTTTTAATTTTTTTTCAAGAATAGAATTAAATTTTATAATCTGACGATGATGTGATCACCGAAACTAGTAGTAATAATTTTGAAGGGTACTATAATTCTATTTTATAAATAGAAGAAAGTAGCCCTGAATTCATACATTAAATATTCATATATTAGATATTATATATTCCCGTAATCATCAGTATTGAGTTTCATATTGAATCATCACAACGAATGAAACATATTTACACATTGATTCTCAACTAACCCCACAATTCTGCCTCTAAACCTTACCTCAAAATAAATCTGGAAGAAATCGTATCATCAAACCCGCCTCAGTATGTGACAGAGAGGCTTTCGAAATAGAAATCTGTCAAGGAATGTGATGTAAATATTGGATAGGCAATCAGGATAGCGGTGATGCAGTCATATTTCTTATTCGACAGCCACTCCTTCCAAATTCGACACAGACATACATTCAAATATATTTATATTTAGAGCCTTGGTAACAAATTGTATTCGAGAGACAGAGTAGGGGAGGGAGCGAACATACATTTAAATATATTTATATTTAGTGCCTTGGTAACAAATTGTATTCGGGAGATGGAGTAGGGGAGGGGAGCGAACATACATTTATTTATATTTAGTAATCGTGGGGAGAGAGGGAGAGTCGAACGCCTTGGGTTTAATCGATGATGGTGGGGAAGGGGATGTCTCCTCAGCATCCCTAGGAATAAAATTATATTGGCTGCTGCCGCCTTCCCTTCGGAGCTAATTTCATATTCCCAACTCATGTCGTATTTCCTCTTGATATCGCGCAGCTTGCTTTTGTCGAAGTCGATACACTCTGAATCTGTAATACATCCTTGCCTGCAATATTCAATTTCCATTACCATAATCCCGTATCACGAGCTGCTGTTGCGTTTTTATAATGAATCCCAGCTCGAAATAAATACCACAGCCCTTTTATTCCAGGCCGTATCAACTCAACCGGAACATAGAGTTGTTCACGTCACCGCCATGCTTAGTCTGGTTTAATGCTGTAATGCTTTCTAATGCTGTAATAATCTCTCAGTGTATACGTCACCCACATCGTGTTGCTTTGAATAATACCTTCTCACATCTATTCCAACTCGTGGTTCTACCTATATTATTATTAATGTTTCAATAGTGATCCTATGAATGAATACCATAATGATGATTTCTATTTCAAACAAAGTTGTATTTGATATTTTTTGTATGCAGTTTTCTGTGAATGTGACGAGTGATTTATGAATTTTCCAATAGTGCTCTTATCAATGAATAAATACCATCATTAGGATTTTTATTTTATTCAAGTTGTATTTGATTATTGTATGCAGTTTTCTTTGAATGTGATTATTGATTTATGAATGTTTCAATAGTGCTCATATAGATGAATACCATCATTATGATTTTTATTTTAATCTTAGTTGTATTTGATTATTGTATGCAGTTTTCTTTGAATGTGATAATTGATTCATTAATGTAACAATAGTGCTCCTATAAATGAATACCATGATAATGTTTTTTATTCCAAACAAAGTAGTATTTGATTTTTGTATACTGCTTCCTTTAAATGTGATAAGTGATTCATCTTATTTTTTTAAAAATACTGAACTTTCAGTAGGTGTTATAGATACAGTTTTTGTTCCTCTTTTTGTTTCATGTTTATTATCTGCCCAACTGTATTATGATAATTGATCTCCAACACCAACAAAGTTGCATTAAAATACTGTTTTCTCAGAATGTAATGAAATGTGAAAATACTAAGCTGAATTGTTTCTCTATTTCAAACAAAGTAGTATGTGACAGAGAGGCTTTCGAAATAGAAATCTGTCAAGGAATGTGATGTAAATATTGGATAGGCAATCAGGATAGCGGTGATGCAGTCATATTTCTTATTCGACAGCCACTCCTTCCAAATTCGACACAGACATACATTCAAATATATTTATATTTAGAGCCTTGGTAACAAATTGTATTCGAGAGACAGAGTAGGGGAGGGAGCGAACATACATTTAAATATATTTATATTTAGTGCCTTGGTAACAAATTGTATTCGGGAGATGGAGTAGGGGAGGGGAGCCTACATACATTTATTTATATTTAGTAATCGTGGGGAGAGAGGGAGAGTCGAACGCCTTGGGTTTAATCGATGATGGTGGGGAAGGGGATGTCTCCTCAGCATCCCTAGGAATAAAATTATATTGGCTGCTGCCGCCTTCCCTTCGGAGCTAATTTCATATTCCCAACTCATGTCGTATTTCCTCTTGATATCGCGCAGCTTGCTTTTGTCGAAGTCGATACACTCTGAATCTGTAATACATCCTTGCCTGCAATATTCAATTTCCATTACCATAATCCCGTATCACGAGCTGCTGTTGCGTTTTTATAATGAATCCCAGCTCGAAATAAATACCACAGCCCTTTTATTCCAGGCCGTATCAACTCAACGGAACATAGAGTTGTTCACGTCACCGCCATGCTTAGTCTGGTTTAATGCTGTAATGCTTTCTAATGCTGTAATAATCTCTCAGTGTATACGTCACCCACATCGTGTTGTTTTGAATAATACCTTCTCACATCCATTCCAACTCGTGGTTCTACCTATATTATTATTAATGTTTCCTGAATAGTGCTCCTATAAATGAATACCATAATAATGATTTCTATTTCAAACAAAGTTGTATTTGATATTTTTTGTATGCAGTTTTCTGTGAATGTGACGAGTGATTTATGAATTTTCCAATAGTGCTCTTATCAATGAATAAATACCATCATTAGGATTTTTATTTTATTCAAGTTGTATTTGATTATTGTATGCAGTTTTCTTTGAATGTGATTATTGATTTATGAATGTTTCAATAGTGCTCATATAGATGAATACCATCATTATGATTTTTATTTTAATCTTAGTTGTATTTGATTATTGTATGCAGTTTTCT